>NW_007009419.1:62638-77854 GCF_000164805.1 Carlito syrichta | reverse complement strand
GGTGGCCGGGAGCGGCCACTGCACTCCAGTCTGGGCGACAGAGTGAGACTCCAATTCAAAAAATAAATAAATAAATAAAATAAAAAATAAAAAAAGAAACAGCTGGAATGGACCCAGCTGGGCGCTTGCTTTATTTGAACCTGATTTGAACATCTGCCCATAGTTGACTGACACTCAGCTACTTGTTATGAGAGTAGGTGACAGACTATTCACACAGTTAGGTTACAGTTCACTATGTACAGAGAAATCTTTAGGTCAAACCTAACATATGGATACAGGCAGCCTTAGGCCAAACCTAATGTAACATTTGAGAGGTTGACAAAAATTTAGACATCAATGTAACTCTCTGTCACCATGATAAACCAACTTATTTGCTCTCATATTCCTCTGGGAAATATCAGAACAGTGGGTTTTGTTAGATGGGAACTAGAAAACAGAAGGATAAGAAAAAATGGTTAGCATCAGGCCACCTTTTCATAAGGGATAGAACAGAGGGGAGGGACTTCCTTACGCCAGTGATGTCGGGTGGGGTGTGGTGTGTTTCTCCATTGGTTTTTAATTTCACCACAGAGAAGAATTTCAGAGCAAATCCAAATTATAGTTTAAGAGAGAATTTAATAGAAAGAAAAAGGCATACTCAGGGAAAGCATGAGTGCCTTAAGAGAAAAGCATGTGCTTGCCTTTGACAAGAAGCTTTAGGAGGGGAGATCCAAAAAAACAACGGAATTATCTTTTGGAGGGCAGGCCCTTTGTAGTACAAGCTTTTCCTGCTAGGTAACTGTTCTAGGAAGCCACCAGCATCAGTGTATCAACTAGAAGTGTCATGAAAGGCTATGATCGACTTCAGTGAATTTTTTTTTAAGGTTCTTTCAATGCATTTGCCCATTGCATGATGGGTGATATATGAGTGTCCCTGCCTATACCTTGCCTAGTGTTCAGCAGCTTTTGACCAAAACCATAATGACCCCTATGTCCCACTCTCCCTAGTTACCTAATCTTGCCCCAAGCAACTTTTTTTCAGTTTCCTCAGATGAACAAAGTCCTCAAAGAGAAACATTTTACTGATGTGGAAGACACAGTAAACAAGTGGCAGAAGCACTAAAAGACATTAAAACTGACAAGTCCCAAAGCTGTCTTGAGCAGTGGAAAAAGTATCTCAAAAGGTGTATTGCATTGAATGAAGAGTACTTTGAAGATGACTGAAGTTTAAACATGCAAGAATAAATACACAATTTTGTAAAAATTCCAGTTTTTCTTGGGTCCCCCCTCACATATACTTTTACAATGATGATTAGGCAAATGACGAGCTAAGAGGGTGAGCTGCAAGTGTTTGGTCATGAGTTTTGATAACCATCTTTCAATCTTTTAAGGTCTCAAGGACCTTCTAAATAATGGAAGTTACTGTCCAGCTATATTTGGGCTTTTCTTAGAACATGATGTCTGTGTTTTGGGTAACTCCCTATTGTTTCTGTGATTTACTCCACTGCTAGTTTCCCATTCCAACCCACATGGTGGTCAAGTCTGATATGCCTGGTTGGTCAGGTAAAGGTCCTTTACAGATAATAAAGATGTCTGAGCCAGGCTTGGTGGCTCAGCCTGTAATTCCGCACCTTTGGGAGGCTGAGGTGAGTGGATTTCCTGAACCTGCGGGTTCGAGATCCGCCTGGGCAGCGAGACCTCATCTCAACAATAAAATCACAAAATCAGCCGGGCGTGGTGGCGCATGCCTGTAATTCCAGCTACTTGGAAGGCTGAGGCGGAAGGATCACTGGAGCCCAGCAGGTGGAGGCTGCGGTGGTCGGGAGTGGCCACTGTACTCCAGTCTGGGCGACAGAGTGAGACTCCAACTAAAAAAAAAGAAAGATGTCTGAATGTTTACCCTATTTTAATTTAGACCTGTCTGTAAGAAACTCATCTGTTTATGTCTAAACTACACTGGCTAACCTGCCTCACTAGAGTTGCCTATTTTCAGAAAGAAATTTAAAAAAAGAAAAATCTATTTGAGAGGTCTGTCTTCTTAAGGTTTTAGTTTCATTTTGTGGCATTTAGCATGAGTGACTCTATTTTGATTTGGTCTGGTCTGTTGGGACATAGTGCAGGAATTCAGACCAAAAATTACTTAACAATTTTCCCCTGTGATCAGGCTCTCACCTAGGTGAGACTTTGATCAAAACTTAGGGCTGTAGTGATACTCTCAGTTAACATTTTTTAAGTTTCTGGTCTCAGCACATCATTTATAGGCTATGGTGACCCATTTCTTTGAGCTTTTGTCATTCCAGTTGAAGAGAGACCATATGATGTTCTACAGATGGCTGCATGCAAACATTTAAATCTTTTGAGAGGATACAGTGCACCAGGGAGACTACTATTATGACTCTCTGGAGAATAACACCAAGGTTTTGGAGTATGCTCCTTAGCCAGGGTCCCCATGGGCCAAACCAACTAAAATGAAGTAGATCAAAGAATAAGCCAGATGGAGATTCTAAGCCAAAAAGTAAGTTGGTTAATCCCCTGCAAATGAGCCTCTATAATACCCAATGTAGTCATCTATGTGCAACAAGAAGTGTCGGCAAATGCACAGATTCCTTCCTGCCTAGCCAGTTGGTAATCTAGAGCAATTCTGTCATCCAGGGCAACTTTAGCAAGAGAATTTAAAGAAGTCTGTTGTGCAACCATAGTCTTTGCAGCATAATCTGCTATTGAGACTATTGTAAGGGATATACATTTTTAAATCATTGCCTCATTTAGACTTTCTCCAAGCCATAGAAAAAGAGGTCTAACAAATGACTGTCCAGAAGGAAGAAGGCCTCCTGGCACTATTCTTTTTTTATCTCTGATGTAGGTTAAGAGGAATGGACTAGTGTTCTGTTTCTGACTGAATATAGAGCAACAAAGGTACCATTAAAATACCTTGCCCAAAGGCTGAGCATGGTGGCTCACACCTGTAATCCCAGCACTTTGGGAGGCTGAGGAGGGATTGTTTGAGCCCAGGAGTTCAAGACCAGTGTAGGCAATATAGTGAGACTCCTTCTTAAAAACAAAATTAATCAAGCATGGTGGTATGCTCCTATATTCCCAGTTTCTTGGGAGGCTGAGGTAGAAGGATTGCCTGAGCCCAGGAGGATTGTGCCACTGCACTTCAGCTCGGGTAAAAGAGTGAGACTCTGATTCAAAAAATAAAATAAGGCTGGGCGTGATGGCTCAAGCCTGTAATCCCAGCACTTTGGGGGACTGAGACGAGAGATTGCCTGAGCCCATGGGTTTGAGAACAGCTGGGCAACAGGGTGAGACCTTGTCTTTACAATAAATCAAAAAATTAGCTGGGTGTGGTAGCGTGCACTTGTAGTTCTGGCTACTTGGAAAGCGCCAGGTGGAAGGATCGCTGGAGCCTAGCAAGTTGATGCTGGGGTGACCCTGAACGTGCCACTGCACTCCAGCCTGGGTGACAGAGTCAGATTCCAACTCAAAAAATAATAATAATAAAATAAAATAAAATTTCTAGCCTACACTGGTCCTTTATCTTTAATCCAAGGCATAAAGTTGTTCATGTATAAAGCCAGCTGCAAAATCTTCCACAAATAAAAGTATATCCTATGTATGCACACAAGGCCCCCTATCCAGTTCTACTACTTTTCATGGATACATTACTTGGAATGGTGAAAATAGCAGTTTCTTGCTGAGGGGGAGTTATTACAGGCTAAAAGGGTGCTATCGGGGGTCTGGTAAAAAAAAAAAAAAAATGGGGTGCTATCATACCCTGGCACATAAGTCAGTTTTTAAGAAACTTCATTTGGGCTTTTGGTGTAAACCCGGCTTGTGATACACTCATTGATTCTGGTTCTTATAGCCCATTACTGGGTTAAACTAAAACAGGAAGTGAGACCAAGTGGGGTTAGATATCTTACTGTACAATTTTTGAATAACAGTTGCATCAGGGATGTGGCTAAAATTACCCACAAGTTAGCTAAGGTCATGCAAAAGTGTGGATTTGGCATGACAGACCCATTGCTACATCACGTTACCTGCAGAAGTGACTGATTACAAAATTCTGATTATAGCATCGTCCTGTCAAATGGAGATATAAGGAAAAATTAAGAGAAATTAGAGTTTCATGATGGCTGAGAAGTCTTGATCCATGATCTTGGGAAAGCTATTAATGTCTAGCATGCCATCTGCTTGTGGGGAGAAACTTATCTGTTTAGCTTTGCCTTAAGGTCTCTAATGGGTGTACAGTTCCAAGAATCTGATGGCCCTTGTGAGACATGAGATGTGAATCCAAGGTTAAAAGTCCAGGCGTTTTGCCGCATTGTACGTGCCACAGGCAATCTTTCTCGGATGTCGTTTCCCAAAGACCAAATCTCCAAGTTCTCCATGAAAAGCTTCCTTGACTGGTGAAAGTAACTTTTGACATAATGCATTAGAACCTTGTAGTATGGAGTCATCTTAGAGTTTAGGTAACATGAGGTTTTACATTGGGGCATAGGCCTCTGTGACTATTTCATAAGGCCTCACCTCATGTTTTCTACTGGAAGTGGACCTGATTGTCATCATTCTACAATACCTTTGACAAAGGCAGTCCAATTGATTCAGTTAGTTTTACCTAACAATGTTATATCTGTAATGCCTTATTTAACTGTTTTACAACTAGTCCAGTGAAATAGTACCTTTATCACCAGAGATTTCTTTAGAAACTTCCCATGAGGGAAGCCCATTTTCTAGTAAGCTTTAAGCTACTTTCTGTATGGGATAGCATCTATACAGCCAGAAAACATTCATTGAAAATTACAATTGAATAAAATCCCACTATAAATGTTAAAGTGTCCCCTCAGGTAGCAGAAACGTATACCTGAAATTTTTATTGTCTTCCTAGGATTATGGGTTTGACAAACCAAACATTGGTCATAAGCCATTTTAGCAACTTTACAACAGTCACCAAACTGAAATATATTATTTTCAACATTTGGATAATTTATGATCATCATTATGATCATTCATGGTGGGTCATGGAATGCAGAACTTTTAACAATAAAAGCTATAAAGACTCAGGAAGGACCAGGAACCCCCTGTCTCTTCATGAATCCACACTTGATATTGAATTTATATTCTGTTAAATACTAATTTTAGATCTCCAATTCAGGTGTGTAGGATTGCTCATTAGAAGGGCTATCATAGGTAATTTGACTTGTGTCACAGAGTTACTTCAAGTTGCATATTTTAACAATTTTGGCATTGGCTGACTTAGCATAAAAATCTGCTAAAGTATTTTCTTAGTATTTCATTATTTCTTATCCTGCTTGGGTTAGCAGTTTCATAAACCAGTCAGTCTCTTCATTAGAATTCTGGGAATTCTTACACAGTCCTGTAGTGGGATCTCAAGACTGTCAGAAACCTGTACCTGTCAGAGTCCTTTCCATTTTTTCCATGAACTTCCTTGAAGACACAACACTTTAGGGTTATAATTGTTTATAAAGAACTTTCAGGAAGAGCATCAGAATTAGCCAATAAATTTTGGACAACAAATAGTCATGGTTAAAAGGTTAAAGACAAAAGTGATAAGAAAATTTGGTTATTTCTGTGATGTACAATGATTTAATATAGTAACCATAATTATGACTGATGACATATACAAAGACATAGAATTTTAGAAATCTCATACAATTTTGGGATACATGCTAATAATATATCCACACAAATATAATCCAAAAAAAATTAAACATTATTTCTTATATGACAATACTTTCCATATAATTTACTATATGAAATAAATGTTTAATCTTTTCTGGGTCCTTCAGGGGCCCTCCAGAACATCCCAAAGCTAGTTTGAGGTCAAAAACACTTCATTTTGATTTTGGGAAACTTGACAAATATGTCAAAGGTTTAAAAATACTTGGTCAAAATAACATAACTAGTCACTATAAAATAATAGTTATTCATATAGATAAAGTAATAATTTAAATATTTTGAAAAGCTAAAATCTTTACTCTTTGATAGAGACTCAGTTTCCCCCAAAATAAAACAACTAATAAAAGACAGCATGAGGCATACAAGATCTCTCTCCTTTTCTATCTTTTGCAGTTTGCTCAAAAAGTGAACAAAAAAATCTCTCACTAATCCCGCGCCTTTGGGAGGCTGAGGTGAGTGGATTGCCTGAGCCCGCGGGTTTGAGACCCGCCTGGGCAGCGAGACTTCATCTCTACAATAAATCAAAAAATCAGCCGGGCATGGTAGCACATGCCTGTAATTCCAGCTACTTGGAAGGCTGAGGTGGAAGGATTGCCGGAGCCCAGCAGGTCGAGGCTGCGGTGGCTGGGAGCGGCCACTGCACTCCAGTCTGGGTGACAGAGTGAGACTCCAACTCAAAAAAAAAAAAACAAACTTTCACTATATTGTATTAATACTGCATGAAAATGTTGTTTATTTTATTTATTTATTTATTTATTTATTTATTGAGTTGGAGTCTCAATCCGTCACCCAGACTGGAGTGCAGTGGCACGCTCCAGCGATTCTTCCAGCTCAGCCTTCCAAGTAGCTGGAACTACAGGCATGTGCCACCACACCTGGCTAATTTTTGATTTATTGTAGAGAAAAGGTCTCACCAAGTTCCCCGGGCTGGTCTTGAACACACAGACTCAGGCAATCCACTCGCCTTGGCCTCCCAAAGTGCTGGGATTACAGGCTGAGCCACCAAGCCCGGCCTATTTTTATTTTTTAAATATTTGAGACACAGTGTCCTCTGATGCCCAGACTGGAGTGCAGTGGCATGATTACAGCTCACTACAGTCTTGAACTCCTGGGCTCAAGCAATACTCCTGCCTTAGTCCCCTCGAGTAGCTGGGACTACAGGTTCCACCATGCCTAGTTAATTTTTAAAATTTTATTTGTAGATATGAAAGTCCCACTATGTTGCACAGGCTAGTCTTGAACTCCTGGCCTCAAGCAATCCTCTTGCCTTGGCCTTCAAAGTGCTGGGATCACAGGTGTGAGCCGCCATGCCCGATCCCAAAATCTTGTTTAAAACAGAAATCATCCAATCAATGGTGTCCAATAAAAATAAATAAATAAAAAAGAAAATCAAAATTTAGTTCTACATTTGTGTATTTTTAATACTAAGGCTCAATCTTTATAATAAATTTGCTTAATCTTAGCTTAACCACAAAATTATTTTCTCTCTCCTTCTTTTTTAAAAAACTTTTTTAATATCCATTCAGTATTATCTGTTATTTCTTTCTTTACTTCCTTATTCTGAAACAACCTTTTAATAACCTCTAAACTAGACAAAATTACTTTTCTTTGAACAAAAAAATACATTTTCATGACCTCCTTATAACCTTTCTCAGCAAAAATGTATCTTGCATTTCTTATACACTTTGCATAGAGAATCGTTTCACTGATTTTATACATATGCTTAATAGTTAATGTTTTAGTATTTTAACTTGCTTAGAAATAACTCAGACATTTAGTGATCATCTACAACTTCATTTACCATGACTTTAAGATTTTAAACTGCTGATAAAGATTTTTGAAACTACGACAAGTTCATCTATACATTTTTATGTCATTTACATTCAACTAATTTACTTATTTTTAACTAATATGCTTGAATTGCTCATTAAAGCAAAGCCAGCCACTAAGAAGCTCAGGAAATGTAACCCCAAAATGTGTTGCCTGATATATTACTGCTACCAATAGGTATGCAGAGTGAGGCTTTTTAAATTTCCCTTATGGTGAGTCCCCTATATATAAACCTTCAAGTTGTGAACTTTCAAAGATGTGAAAGTGCATTTATATGTCCAATTATGTAAGTTAACTCATGTGTCTAGTGTACTTTTCAAAGTAATGTA
The DNA here is from genome assembly GCF_000164805.1 of Carlito syrichta. Classification (NCBI taxonomy): domain Eukaryota; kingdom Metazoa; phylum Chordata; class Mammalia; order Primates; family Tarsiidae; genus Carlito; species Carlito syrichta. The sequence continues at coordinate 70,013 of NW_007009419.1, read as the reverse complement.
CTGTGAAATTTAAAATGTTTTCTTTATTTTTTGTGTTTGTTTTTTATGTTTTATTTGTGTGAAAAGTATTATAAGCATACAGTACAGCACTATATACCAATTATGTTAGATGGGTACCTAGTCTAACTTTCTTGGACTTATGAACAAAATGGACTTTCGAATGGGCTCTCAGAATGGAATTCGTTTATATGTACTGTATTTGTATAAAGACAAATTTCCCAAAGGATCTCAATTGCCATCAATCCTCTCCCCCACGGAGTTCCAGCAACCAGGGAAGATTAACTTTTACCACAGGAGAGGTACTTCATAACACCCAGACAGTGTGGAGGACTATGAGGCCCGATTAGGCCAGAGCTATTGGGTAAATTGAGGAAGGAAATCTCAGGATGGGATTTTACAAATGTTGTAAATAGACTTACTGATAACAGCAAAAAACTATAAAAGCTGGTTAGTCAGCTATAAAACATATGCTTTCAGTTCCCAGTAAACAAAAAGCAGTTAACCATTCACTGCTAATTGCACATAAACAAGAAGCAATCAACCATTACTGTTAACTAACTTTAACTTAAAGAAACAAAATACCACAAACGATCAGCTACTTCAAAAACCTCTGTGAATTTTCTTTTGCAGACTCCCCCTAAAGACAATTCCTGGCCAACACTGGACCCCTCTTGTAAAAACACCACACAGCTCCTGCCTCTTCTCAGACAGCAGAGTCCTGCCCATTGAGCCCTTCACAATGTATCTTCCCTTTAATATGTCTACCTTTCTTAATCCATAACTGTTTTGGTGAATAGTTTCACCCCCCCGCCCCGTGACTCTGGTTATACCCAGTCCACCACATGTGGCAGACAGAGCTTGTCACGGACCAACCCCAGATGTCTCAGGGCCCATTCATCTTTCTCCACAACCATTTGCTACTGCAGGCCTAAATACCATCATTTGCTCAAATCAAGGAAGGAGGGTCCAGGTGAAGGCCCACTTAAAACAACATGGTCAAGAAAAGCACCTTAAACAAAGGCAAGTCTTGTTATGTAAATCTTTTTGTCTTTGAGTCAGGGTCTCACTCTATCACCTACACTGGAGTGTAGTGGCATGATCACGATGATCATAGCTCACAGCAGCCTCCACCTCATGGGATCAGGCGATCCTCCCACCTCAGTCACCTGAATAATTGGGACTACAGGCGTGTGCCACCAGGTCCAGCTAACTTTTTTTTGTTAATTCTTTTGTGGAAACGAGGTTTCACAGGTCTCTACCCAAGCTGGTCTTGAACTTCTGGGCTCAAGCAATCAGCTACCTTTTGTCTCCCGAAGTGCCAGAATTACTGCAGGTTCTTGTTATATAAATTTAAATCAGTACTTTTTCAATTGAAAGCGTTTCTAGTGACTCAGTTACCAGTCCGTTTACACATCAAGTTAGGCTGCAGTTAACTATGTATGGAGGAGAAACCCTTAGGCCAAACATAAAACATGTACAGAGGCAACTTTAGGCCAAACTTTTTATTTTTGAAGTTTGAGACAGCGTCTCACTATGTTACTCAGACTGGTCTCAATTTCCTGGCCTCAAGCAATCCTCCCGCCTCTGCCTCCCAAAGTGCTGGGATTACAGGTGTCAGTTTAACTGCTTCTAGACTATTTCCTAACAGATTTTAAAATGATCCACTGTAGCCTTTTTCTTTTTTTCCGGTATGTTACTACAATGGAAAATGTTTTCACACTTCCATTGTTACACTTTTGGCTTCCCTGGACAGCTTAGCTGTGGTGGAAAGGGCAGTTGTACATCAAGCCATCAAACCAAGCAGAACTCGCCTATCAATGTCAACCTGTTCTTAAGGTATTCCTATACAGCTAAGGCTTTTTCTGTAAATCTGATCATTTGGAAATAGTAACTTGCTGAGAAAATCGTGGAGGAATCAACGTAACTTGCAGGTTACCTGGCTACCATTCGTGTCAAAGAAACATGCATGTTAGGAGAAAGAATAACCACTGGTCTGTTTGGACTGTGTCCCCTGACATTCATATGTTGAACCCTCTTACCCTTAATGCGATGGTATTTTGAGATGGGGCCCTTGGGAGGTGATTAGGTTTAGATGAGGCTATAGGGGATCCGTGCCCTTGTAAGAAGAGACATCAGAAAGCTTGCAGTCTCTCCCTTTCTACCGTGTGAGGACACAGGAGGAAGGAGCAGTCTACAAATCAGGGAGAGAGCCTGCCCAAGCTGGCACCTTGATCATGGACTTCCAGCCTATGGTTGCGTAAGAAAATATGTGTTTGTTGTTAAAGACATCCAGTCTATATGACAGCAGCCAAGTTGCCTCAGATAGTAATCATCATGAAAAGACACGGAACATCCTAGCAGAGAGCCCAGAGCTCCAGAAGGGGGGTGAGGAATGTGAAAAAAAGCTAAGCTGTGGACAAGAGGGAGGTGTCAGGAAGGTCTTCCTATATGAGGCACTTTTGGCAACTGAGTCTAGGCTAGAGGAAGAGCTGCTCAGTTTCCAAATAGGCTCTTGACAGAGCCGGGAACATTAAAGACAAGGGACACAGCAGTAATCTGTTCAGTCTGTCAGCCACTGTGGAACCTGGAGCTTCAAGCCCACTGGCTGTGAACTCTGCAGTGGTGTCTTGGTCTGCGCCTTCTTCATGTACAAACATGGCACATGAACTCCCCACCACAACAATACACACTCTCTGTGGCCATGCTGTTTCCTCCTGAGCTGACAAGTTTGCCCTGCTTCCATCAGACTCCTCCAATTGGTCATCTTCTGAACAGTGGGTGCATGTACAAATGGCAGGCCAAGTCCAAGAGGGCAGTCTGTAGCCGAAAGATAGATAGTGCAGACGAACTGCATTCTGAGATGAAAACCCTGACTTGGTCTCTGCAGATGGTCCGCTGAGTGAAAAATTCAGCCAAGGAAAAGCTGGGATTGTGAACTGGAAGAGTCTCACATGGGACAGAACATTCAGTCTTCTTCTTGATGTGTACCACATACATGTTCCTCTCAACTGACTTTAAATATTTGCATAGCGCTCCCTAAATAATCTAATTACAATGAAGAAAAGAGAAGGCACTGCAGTGGTTCTATTCCAAACCCCACTAGAGAGTTGCTTCTGTGTCTCTAATCCTGACAATTTATCATTCTATCACACTGGGACTTAGCAGGCGAGAGTAGGACACGAAATTTGGCACAATCGAAAGAGAATGAAGGAAGAAGAAAATCAAAAGAGTTAACCATATTAATCATTTTTGGTGTGCATCATTTTTATAATTCCAGATTAACACAAGGAGATAGGCATAATTATTAGGTATGATTTATCAGTGAAAAAGTAAACTTAGAGAAATAAAATAACAGCTAGAAAGTCACAGCCAGAACTCAGAGTGACAATTCCCATGCAAGAGGTTTGACTCCTCACTCTTAATCTCTGCTACATTGCTTTTTGGAAATAAGGAAAGCATACGAAATGAGAAACATGGTGACAGCAAAGAGAGACCTAAGGAAGAGAGGACAGAGAGAGGAGGGAGGGAGGAACTCAAGGGGTTTCCAGATTCTGCAAAATAATTGAACAGAATCAATGGTACCCTCAAAAAAAAAAAAAAAAAAAAAAAACCTTTCCCTCAATGCTCACTCTGTTGTTTACTTAAGTCACTGTATTGTCTTCTTTTTCTAACTTTGCACAGTGCATAGCATAACCCTCTCTAAACAGTGTGTGCTTTGCAATGGATTTGTCAATGGATTTGCACAAGAAGCACTGAAGGCCGCCTGGGCGAGCAGATATGTGGTCAGATCTGTGACTAGGAGATCTTTTGATGGCACATTTTCTGATGTTGACTGCTTGTCTGGAATGATCAGGTCCTAAGAGCCATCCCCACTGGAGTGGCACCAGCTACACCTCTGGCTGTGTAATAGCATTGCAGTGACTCAGCACTGTAAGGTCCCCCACAGCTCCAGGGTAGGCCTTGCGTGGTCTGAGCCCCACCACCACCTTGAAAGCCTAGGGCAGGCCTGCCTCGGCCAATTAGAACCAATGAGTCACAAAGAGAAGTTTTCTAGGTGCTTCTGGAAAACATGCAGCCTTAACATTTAGAAAGAGGGATAGCAAGTTAGTAGGAGGTGAAAAGGAGACAGTCAATCCTGCAAATACTAGAAACCTTCTGGGCCCCAGGGCCTATCCTTGGGATGAGGTTGGTGCTGGGGACAGCATGGAAGAAAGCTGGAAAGAATCTCTGGATCCACCAATCTTTACCTTCCCCTACCTCTGACTTCCTGTGTCCTAGCCTGTGTGTCTCTTTACGATGGAAGCCAGTTTGATGTTGAGTTGGATTTTCTGTTGCATATATATATATATTGAATTGGAGTCTCAGTCTGTCGCCCAGGCTGGAGTGCAGTGGCACACTCACGGTCACCCCTGCATAGACCTGCTGGGCTTCTGCGATCCTTCCGCCTCAACCCTCCAAGTAATCAGAACTACAGTTGCTTGTTACCACGCCTGGCTAGTTTTTTTATTTATTGTAAAGATGAGGTGTCACCAAGTTGCCTGGGTTGGTCTCGAACCCTCAGGCTCAGGCAATTCACTTGCTTTGGCCTCCCAGATTGCTGAGATTACCAACTGAGCAACCGAGTCCAGCCTGTTGCTCATATTTGAAAGCATCCTACTAACACTAGTCTAGTAAACATAAACAATGGGACCAGGCATGGTGGCTCTCCCAGTTCTTTGGGAGGCCAAAAAGAACAGTTACTTGAGCCCTGGAGTTTGAGACTAGCCGGGACAACATAGTGAGACCTCATCTCTACAAAAAATAAAAAAATCAGCTCAGTGTGAGCACCTGTAGTTCCAGCTACTCAGGAGGCTGAGGCAGGAGGATCACTGGAGGACAGGAGTTTGAGATCAGTCTGGGCAACAAAGTGAGACCTCGTTCCTACAAATAAAATAAAATAAAATAGGTAACACACATGCCCTGATTGTACCCCTCAGCGTGGTTCACTGGTTCAAGCTAAGGTTAAAGCTGTTGTTCCCCTTCTGTGATTATGATAGCTTGCTCACCTGAGAGAAGCAGCCTTTCTCCTTTCTTGGCAGCCTCACTGCAAAAGCTCAGTCAGGGTCCCAAAGCCTGTAGTGTCCTACCCATTCATCCATTCATCCATCCATCCATCCATCCATCCATCCATCCATCCTTCCATCTACCCATCTACCCATTCACCCATCCATCCACTCATCCACCCATCCATCCATCCATCCACACATTTATCCATTCATCCATCTATCCACCACCCATTCATCCTTCCATCCTTCCATCCATCCATTCGTCTGTCCATCTGTCCGTCCACCCATCCATCCATCCATCCACCCATTTATTCATTTATACCCACCTGTCCATCCACCCATCCCTCCATACCCCCATACATACACCCATCCAACCATCCATCCATCCATCCAGCCAGCCAGCCATCTATCCAGCCATCCAGGCAGCCAGCCAGCCACCCATGAATCCATCCATCTACATACCCACTCATTCATCCACCTATCCATTTATCCAGCCATCCCTCTATCCATCCACCTGTGCACCCATCCATCCACCCATCCATTCATTTACTCACCCATCCATCCACCCTCCCAAACATCCACCCATTCTTCCTTACATCTCCCCATCTATTCATCCACCCATTCATCCATCCATCCATTTATGCATCCATTCATCCATCCATACAACCACCCACCCACCAATCTATCCACTCATCCATCTATCCATCCTGCCATCCATCTATCCATCCACCCATCTACCCAGTCATCCAGTCATCCATCCGTCCACCCATGAACCCATCCATCCACACACCCACCCATCCACCCACCAATCAGACATCCATCCACCCATCCATTTACCCATTCAGCCATTCTTCCAGCCATCCATCCATTCATCCACCCACCCACCCAACCAACATATCCATCCACTCATGCAACTATCCACTCACCCATTCATTAATCTATCCATCTATCCATTTACCCACCCAACCAACCAACCATCCATCAATCCATCCATCCATCCATCCTCTTACCCACCCATCCCTCCTTCTATCCACCCATCTTTCCATCCATTCACCCACCTGCCCTTCCATCCATCCATTCATTTTACCACCCACCCAACCATTTTTTATGAAAACATTCACCCACCTGTTTTTGTTCATTCACCCATCCATCCATCCACCCATCCATTTTTTATGAAACCATTCACCCACCTATCTATCCACTCATTCACCCATACATCCACCCATCCAACTACACATGCATCCATCCATCAACCTATCAATCAACCCATTCATTCCTCCATCTGCCCATCCACCTACCCATTCATCCATTGATCCTCTCCCATACCCATTTATTCACCCACCCATCCATCCATTTATCCTCCCACCCATCCATTTAACTTTCCATTTACCCATTCATCCATCTATCTGTTCATCCATTCAACCACCCACTCACTAATCCATCCATTCATCCTCCCATTCATCCATCCATCCATCCACCCACCCACCCATCCATCCTTCCACCCACTCATTCACCTATCCATCTACCCACCCACCAATCTGTCCACCCATCCACCCATTAACCCATACATCCACTCATTCATTCATTCGCCCATCCATCCATCCATCCATTCACCTACCCACCCACACATCTATTCATTTACCCATCCACCTTTCAATCCATCCACCCATCCATATCCATCATCCATTTGTCCATTCATCCTTCCACCCACCCATCTACCCACTCACTCATCCATTTACCCATCCATTCCCCCACACATCTATCCATCCATCCATTCACCTATGTGCCCATCCGTTCACCCATCCATTCATGTACTCACCAATCCATCCACCCATTCCTCTATGCACCCATCCATCCACCCACTCATCCACATATCCACCTGCCCTTCCATCCAACCATCCATCCATCCATTCATTCATCCATCCATCCACCCATCCACCCACCCGTTCATTAATGTATCTACAAATCCATCCACCTATTCCTCTATGCACCCATCCATCCACCCACTCATCCACATATTCACCCGCCCTTCCATCCATCCATCCATCCATCCATCCATCCATCCATCCACCCATCCATATACCCATTCATCCATCCATCTATTCATCCATCTACCCTCCCACCCATCCATTCACCCATTTATCCATCAACCCATCCATCTATCCATCCATTCACTGATCCATTTACCTATCCATCAATCCATCCACCCATCCATTCATCCATTCATCCACCTACTCATCCATACATCTACCTATCCATTTATCCATCCATCTACCATCCATCCATCCACACACTCACTCATCTATCCATCCATCCACCCATCATCCATT
>NW_007009419.1:60175-62618 GCF_000164805.1 Carlito syrichta | reverse complement strand
CATCCATTTACCCACCCACCCACCCAACCATCACCTATCCATCCACCCACCAATCCATTTATCTGTTCACTCATCTCTCCACCCACTGACCCATTCATCCACCCTCTCACTTAAACTTCTACCTGGTTATCCAGTCACGCATCCATACACCCAGTCACCCATTCATATAGCCATTAATCCATCCATTCATCCACCCATCCACACACATACCTATCCATTCACCCATTTGTTCATCCACCCATCCATTCATTTGTCCATATGTCCACCGACCCACATATCCATCCACCCACCTATCCATTCATCCACTTACACACCCATCCATCCACCCATTTATCCATTCATCCACCTATCCATCCACTTTTCATCCACTCATCCACCCACTATCCACTCACACACCCATTCATTCGTTCATCCATCCACTAATTCACCCATCTTCCCATTCATTTATCCATTCTTTTTTCCATTTATATATTCACTTACCCATTCATCTATCCATTCACTTACCCATCCATTCATTCATTCTCCCATCCATTTATCCATTCTTTCATCTATCCATCCACCCACCCACCCACCTACCTATTCATCCATCCACCCACCCACCATCCACCCATCTAGCCATTTATCCATTCATCCACTCATCCATCCATTCATTCACCCACCTATCCCTCCCTCCCTCCATCCATTCATCCATACACCCATCACCATTAATTCACCCACCTATCCATTCATCCATCCATCCACCCACCCATCCATCCTTCCATCCATCCATCTATGCATCCATTCATCCTCCCATCCATCTATCCACTTACTTATCCATCCATCCACCCATTCAGCAATCCATCCGTCTGTTCATCTATGTATCCATCCATCCACCACCCATCTATCCACTTATCCATCCATCCATCCATCCATCCACCCATCTATCCATTCGTCCATCCATTCATCCATTCATCTATCCAGCTGATGGACCAATACATTTATATCAAACACTGACTCTGAGCAAGGCATTTTTCTAGGTGCGCTAAGTCTACCAAAAAAAGCCGGGCTCGGTGGCTCAGCCTGTAATCCCGCGCCTTTGGGAGGCTGAGGTGAGTGGATTGCCTGAGCCTGTGGGTTCGAGACCTGCCTGGGCAGGCGAGACCTCATCTCTACAATAAATCAAAAAATTAGCCGGCTGTGGTAGCATGCACCTGTAGTTACAGCTACTTGGAAGGCTGAGGCGGAAGGAGCGCCAGAGCCCAGCAGATTGAGGCTGCAGTGGCTGGGAGCGGCCACTGCACTCCAGTCTGGGCGACAGAGTGAGACTCCAACTCAAAAAAAAAAAAAGAAATCTACCAAAAAAAAAAATCAAATGCTGTCAGAAATCTTATCGTGTAAAAGGGGACAAAAAATATATGTGTATAATTGACTATGGTGAAGTGTGTAAATGTGTTAAGTGCCACTAGAGAAGTGCAGGTAATGTGCAGACAACAAAGGTAGAGACTATGTCCAGCTGGTAGAGTTAGGGCCACTTATGGAGAAGATGGAGTTTGTGCCAGATTGTGGATGATACAGAACTGGTACAGAGGAAATGTGGGATACTGGCAGAGAAGAGCAGAAAGAAAGGCCTGGCAGAAAATCACAGAGAAAGGATAGGAAACTGTTGGCTGGAGAACAGGTTGAAACTTGGGAGGGATATTGAGGCCAGATAGTAAAAAGAGGTAATTCCAAGTCAAGATACCCTTTGGTGGGCAGTAGGGTGGATTTTGAGTTGGGTATGAGCTGGGCAATAGAATGTGAGTGAGTGAGTGTGTGTGTGTGTGTGTGTATGTGTTTTGAGTAGAAATAGAATTTTGCTATGTTGCCAAGGCTGGTCTTGAACTCCTGGCCTCAAGCTATCCTCCCACCTTGGCTTCTCAAAGTGCTCAAAGCATGAGCCACTGCACTCAGAATGTGGGTTTGAAAGAAGGGTATTCAAGACAGAGTGCAGTTAGAGCAGATAGAGGAAGCAGGGTAGGCTGGTTTCTCTGTCACATGCAGGAAACGCTCTGCTGCAATTGTGAACCCAGCTGGAAGACACAGGCAACTCCACCCACAGGCAGGTGGGTCTAGAATGGTGCAGTTACAAGGGCCTGGGAGCATCAAGCCAATCTTCATCAGTCAGGCCCAGCCAGCACACTATGAGCAGTGACACTAGGTAACCCAGAGTCAGAACCACATGGACCCAAGGGAAATAGGTGAGTGCCATATATTTCCAGGGGCCATCAAGTGAACATTGGAGCAAAGAAGACAGGACTCCAAGTACTGCAAACCTGGAGTGGACAGGAGAGAAGCGACTCAGGCCTGGGCTGTAACATCAAAGATCAAGGTCAGCCGGGCTCGGTGGCTCAGCCTGTAATCCCACGCTTTGGGAGGTGGAGGTGAGTGGATTGCCTGAGCCTGCGGGTTCGAGACCCGCCTGAGC
>NW_007009419.1:43980-60070 GCF_000164805.1 Carlito syrichta | reverse complement strand
AAGACTCCAACTCAGAAAAAAAAAAAAAAAGATCAAAGTCACAGGTCCAGACAAAGGATCAAGGGCCTAGGATAGGACAACAACTGTGCATTGGAGACAAAGTACAGAGAGCCCAGGCTTCAAAGCCACTCCGACTCCCCAAACGGTCTCATCTGCTGTGTGAACTTGGGCAAAGAACCACACAATGTCACCCTCATGATTTGTTATGGTGTAAATAATACATGAAAATTGCCTGGTGTTTGGGGCACTCGATAAACCAGAGATGTTGTTCTCACTAATACCATCTCTGTTATTTATTCTGAGCCAAAGATATTACTCTGGCTCAGGCCAAGAAGACACAAGGAGCATTTGCCAAGGGCAGAGAAGCCACCAGTAGCAGAGTAGGGCCATTTAGAGTTCATCACAGATGCCCTCTCCCACACACCCACTGGTCATCTGTTACTGCAGGTGGACATTTGTTCTCACGCCTGGGGATGCTAACACCAGTATAAGCACTGCCATTCTTTATCCAACAAAAATAAGAACCTTGGAATTCTATGAAACCAGCCCCACAGCTTGCGTTCTTCCCTGTACACCTGTTCCTCAGTGCTCAGGGACACCACCTTCCTGGGTCTCTGACCATCATCTTGTGGTTTCTGGCCAGACTTGTGAGCTAAGAGGTCGAGCCAGGGGGGTTAAATGCCAACAGGGAGACACAGATGCTTACAAGAGATAGTGCCATGACTGGCTGGTGGGGCTGGCCTAGCACTGTGTTGGGGCTACTGCCTGGGGCAGAAAGCCAAGGTCACAGTTTCTGCGGACCCTGAGGAATCCCGTGACAACGTGTTTCATCAGATGATGATGTTGGCCACAGTGATCTTGCCTGTCTCCGGCAGATGTGGTTTGCCTGCTCTCTCTCAACATCTGATTCAGTCAGTCATCAGCACCCGGTCCAGTCATAGCCAATAATTGATTGAGCCCTTATTGCTTGCCTGGCTAAAGATAGGCTAAAATGCAGGACTAAAGCATTTTATGTACTGTCCCATTTAATCTTCACCACAACTCTAGAAAGTCAGTACTATCATTTACTCCATTTTACAGACTAATGGGAACTCAGAGAGGCTAAGTGAACTGCTTAAGGTCTCACAGCTAGTAAAACTGTGGAGCCAGGTTAGGAATCCAGGTTTTGCTGCTTGCAGATGTCTAGCTCTGAATTAGAATGCTGACTGGTGCCTCTCACACTGTACTATGTATTTAAACCACTGGGGCATTTGTTGACATGAAAATGTTGATTCAGTAGCTCTAGACCAGTTCTGAGACACCACCTTTCCAGTGAGTTCCTGGGCTATGTGTGTACCATCAGTCAAGGCATTGCATCTGAGTGGCAGGGGGCTTGTCTGGTGGATTTAGTTCAGGTGGTTGGCAGGTTTCTTTTTGAAGGAGGTTGGATTTTGGTTTTAGAGTAAAGCTGAGAAGCTTTCCAACTACTTTTGAAGTGTGGATTCTTGTTCTGTGCTGTGTAACAAATGATAACAAATGCATTTCCTTTAAACAACACCCATTTACTAACTTAGTTTTTCTCCATCAACACTTTCACAGAAAGACCTAGGTGAGTGCTTGGCCAAATCACCGAGAGGTTCATGGAGTCCAGTGTTGGGAAGTCTCTGGGGCTGTCTCTGAATTCTGCCTGCCACCGTGTTTTGATTTTCCCAGATGAGCTGCGACGTTGACTGATCAATGTGTTTAGAGCCATGGGCATTGACACAAATGATATACGTGTCCTCCTCTTGGCTTTCATTTCTACTCTTTGGTTGTAAGTCTCCCCTTTAGTATAAAGTGTATCAGCAATAATTCAAAATAACAAATGGACCATCAATTTCCAGGCCTTTTTCTCATTTGTTGTATAAACTGAAAGGTCTTTCTGTGAAAGGTCCAACTGACTTGGGACCTTTCACAGAAAGACCTAGGTTAGTGCTTGACCAAATCACCACGAGGTTCATGGAGTCCAGTGTTGGGAAATCTTGGGGTTTTTCACGGACTCATTAACAATATCCAGGAAGAAGTCTCCAGAGGTAGGAGTGTTTCTCTGAGGGAACCCTAAGTGCCCACTGACTACGGGAAGCAGCAGACACTAGAGCCCACGTGTTGAAAAGCAAGCGTTGGGATATCCTGATGTCAAAGACCTGGCTGAGATCATGGGAATCAAGCCTGTGTTTTCTGATTTCCAGCCTTTTTTTCCTCCCAATGGCGCTGTCCTGTGGCTGCACAGTTTAGAAAATGTTAACCACACTGAGGGACAACTGTATGGGTGGTTCTGTTTCATTGCAATTCTCCTCAAAGCCTCCAAAGCTGTAGCAAGAGCACCACACAGAGACCATCACAGTCTTCTCAGCCCCTCACAGTACAGAGCCCAGTGAAGTCATGGCTGCAGGACAATCCAAGCGTCTGCCGCAATCTCAGGGTGAGAAGGAAAGACTGGTCGCTGAGGATATTGTCCTTCAGTCCATTTTTGCCAGGGCACTGCAAGCTCTGCTGTGCACTTTTGGTTCTGTGGCATCATTTTGAAATATGAATCACCAAACAGTAATTTCTGCAGTGCCTGCTAAGACCTGCTTGATCACCCTCCTATTTCAGCATCAGTAAAATGATGCTATCATTCCAGTCGGGAGGTGTTTGAATTGTTCCGGATGGAAAGCTGGCTGATCGCACTGTGTGTGTGTGCACGCGTGCACATGGGTCTTCCTTCTGGTGCTGAGAAGGAAATGGTCTGGTCTTTGTAATAGGTAAATGCACTTTGATGAGAACCGATGACCAAGTCGAGACTCGATAATGTCTCCCAACACTGTGGCAATTCACAACAGACAAAAAGAACTCCTTGCTCAAGGCATCATTTACAAAAATCCTCTGCCATTAGCTTCTACACAGAAGGAAAGCATAGGGTAGCAGAGAGTAGGAACAAAATAAGAGGATTGGCACAAAGAATCTCTAAGGGTCACTTTGACTTACAAAAAATTCCAAGCTTGACATCAGAAGACTCAGAGATAATGACAAAGGCCCGAGCTCCTCTCAACCAGCAAATGCATTTGTGGGCTGGGTGCCTGCAAGTGTGTCACTGTGTCTCTGACACTGGGTGGATATTTTTTTTAAAATCTCAAAATGACGGTTCTGTTGATGGTAAAATGGAAAAGACTCAGAGACCAGCCCAGAGCCCAGGAGCAAGGCAAGCATGCCCTGTAGACCTTGGCAGGAGTCAGACAGAGAAGCAGGCTGGTGATCAGTGCCAGGGAGGGTGAAAGAGGAACTCGGGTGGGGAATCACCTACATGGCACAGGAGGTGAGGCAGTCAGGAAGTCCAGACTGTCACTCTGGAGAGGAGATGGCAGGGACTGCACCTTGGAAGGTAAGGGTCAGAGGGAGGATTTGGCAGGGTATTTTGGCTTTTTTTTTTTTTTTTTTGAGATGGGGTGTCACTCTGTCCCAGGCTGGAGTGCAGTGGCATGCTCATGGCTTACCACAGTCTCGAACTCTTGGGTTCAGGTGATCCTTCTGCCTCAGCCTCTGAGTAGCTGGGACTACAGGTGCACACCACCACACCCAGCTGATTATTTTTTATTTTTGGTAGAGGTGAGGTCTTATTATGTTGCCCAGGCTGGTTTCAAACTCCTGGGCTCAAACAATTCTCTCACCTCAGTCTCCTGAAGTGCTGGGGTTGTAGGCATGAGCCACTGTGCCTGGCCTGGGAGTTAAAGGACTGGTGGGGGAAACAGCATGATTTAGACCAATGAGACCAATGAGATGCCAGCAAGAGTCACCAAAAGGGGGCCCAGGTCAGGCTGCTGGGGACTCGGTCTCCAGGCAGACGGCTGGCTGCTAGGATCAGAAAGAGGTGTATGCAGTTCTGACAGCAAGGCTGATGGGGTGCTGGCATCCTGAGAAATGAACTTATGGCTCTTTTGTGACATTTTCCCAGACTACAGAGATGTTCTAGGGCCATGGTTGCTCTCAGCAGGGCTAATCGCCAAAACACAGAATTAGGCAGGCGTTTTCAAGAAACTTAAAACATGTCTCCTGTCCTCAAGGAGTTTCTAATCTGTTTGGGAAGAAAAGATTAGCATACATGAGACAGAGAAAAATATGTTTACCATGTCCATTTACTGTATCATGTACAAGTTGTAGGTATTAAGAAAGAGAAATGTTAGTATATGCTGGAGAAATCAAGGAAGGCTTCATGGAAGAGGTGAGGTTGGGGGATGGTTTAAATATTTTTTAAGCAAAGAAAAGCAGATTCTGGGTCTAGGGGGGCGAGGGGAGCGATGTTTGTGGGGGTGGAGAGAGGAGAGTAAGACATATCCTGAGATCGCTTTCTTATTCTGTTTTTACCCAATTAGAAAGAGTTGAGGTCTCGCCTTCCTGCAGGAAAAGCCAGTATTGGAGTCACCAGTGAGCAATTAGAAAGTGGAAAACAAAGGAAGTGGAAACTCAGGTATAATGGCTCACGCCTGTAATCCCAGCACATTGGGAGGTGGAGGCAGGAGGATTGCTTGAGTTTAGGAGTTTGAGACCAGCCTGGGCAACACAGTGAGACCTCATCTCTACAAAAAATCTGCTGAATGTGGTGTCACGCACCAGCTACTCAGGAGGGTAAGGTGGAAGGATCACCTGAGACAGTGAGGTTAAGGCTGTGGTGAGCCATGAGCATGCCACGGTATTACAGCCTGGGTGACCAAGTGAGGCCTCGACTCAAAAAAAATAAAATAAAAATGAAAGGAAGTGACACTCACATGGTAAGAGAAGAGTATGGCTAGAATGGCTGCGGGGGGGCCCTGCCCTTGCTCTGTGGAGGTCTGTCTCGGTGCCACAGCTAATCCAGCCTTGACTCACAACGGTGCCCATCTCAGGTCCTGGGGCATTCTCTTGCATGCTTCCTGCTTGTGCTCCCCACTCTGCCACCACTGCTCCTGGGTCTCCTCCTACTTGTTTAATGACTACAGTGAATCACATTTTCCTATTAATTAGATCCCTGGGAGCCCAGCTTCCTGGGATCCTGGAGCCTGAGCCACCTTCCCCCCACACATGACCTAACAGTGGGCATCATGTTCCAGTGGCTCTGGGACCCAGGCCGACAGAAGAGGTCACTGGCTCAGCCCCATCAGGAGGAAATGTCACATTGATATGACCACTGTATATTGAAGAGGGTGAGTCAACTCAGCACATTTGTCTTTCTTGATGACTTTTACTGTTGGAACACACTCCCTGAGTACCGGCAGCTGCCTTTCCCAGCCTGCAGCTGCTTAAGAACTTCCTAACATCCGTTGTCATATCCCAGGATGCCTGCCTGCAACGCTGAGTGAGGAACCAGTGTCGGAAGATCTGAACTCTTAGCTGCTGGACTCTGGAGAGAGAGAAACAGGAGCAGGGTTATCCCTTTCCTCGGCAGCTGTGTAAGCAGACCCGACATTTGGATTAGACAAGTACGTCAACTCGCCTCAACTTAGACAAATTATTTTTTGCCCTTAAGGAAATAACTTATGTACTGGACCCCAGAGGAGGCTCTTCTGTGGCCTTGTGGCAGGAAGAAGCCAGACCTCTTACAGACTACACTAGAGACTTGTGACCCATGCACGGGGCTGGTGGCTGTAGGATAAGTTTGGTGACTGACGCTTGTCTGACAGTTTACAGCACATGGCTTCAAGCCTCAGTTAATCCTCTCTACAAAGTTGAGATTATGGGCTCTTGATGACACATTCTATAGATGAGGAAGTAGACTCGCTTTCTTAAGCAACAGTCAGTGAGCTGCAACCCAAAAATCAACACTGTCATTCTGAGTCCCAATCCCCAATCCCACACCCTTCCTAATAAGACAAAGTTTCTAGTCCACTCTATGGGTATTAGATGTGTGATGGTGTAGATCATAACTTGTCATTCACAGAAAAATAAGCCAGGCATGATGGCTCGTGCCTATGATTCCAGCTCTTAGGGAGGCTAACATGGGAGAATTGCTTGAGCTCACAAGTTCTAGATCAGCTTGGACAACATAGACAAACCTCATCCCTACAAAAAAATAGAAAAACTAGCCAGGCATGGTGGTGTGCGCCTATAGTACCAGATACTTGGGAGGCTGAGGCAGTAGAATCACCTGAGCCCAGGAGGCTGAGGCTGCAGTGAGTCATCGCTGCACTCCAGCCTGGGTGACAGAGTGAGACTCTGACTCAAAAAAAAAAAAAGATCATAGACCAGACTAGCCATGTCTCTTGCCTTCTGATTTTCTTTCTTTTCTTTTCTTTTTTTGAGTCGGAGTCTCACTCTGTCATCTAAGCTGGAGTGCAGTGGCATGCTCACGGCTACTGCAGCCTCGGTCTGCTGGGCTCAGGCGATCCTTCTGCCTCAGCCTTCCAAGTAGCTGGAACTACAGACACACAGCACCATGCCTGGCTAAATTTTATTGATTTATTGTAGAGATGAAGTCTCACCAAGTTACCCAGACTGGTCTCGAACCTGGGGGCTCAGGCAATCCTCTCACCTCGGCCTCCCAAAGTGCTGGGATTATAAGCATGAGCCCGGCCACCTTTTGGTTTTCAAATACACTTTCTGAGCAGGGGTCAAGTTGCAGCAAACTGTTGGGAGGCTCACACATACCAGTTCCATCTGCAGTAGCTCAGCGAGACCACAGCTGGCGGAGACAACAATAGCTGTCACGATGATCAGTAATTGCCTGGTGTCTTCCCACAAAATACCAGGTTTCACCAAAGTTTGAATCTCCATGAAAGTGTGTTGCTTATGTGAATGTAGTCCCTTTCAGATATTTTAGGATTCAATGGTGGTGAACAGCCTGACTCAGCCAGCAGCAGTCCCGACAGACCTGATGGTGGTGGTGATGTACCATCCACTAGTGAGCGCTCCCTACATGTCACAGCTGGTGATTGGCCCTGGTGCATCCCCTTCTGCTTATAATAGGACTTTCAGTGGACTGTTGCTGTGGGGCGATTAATTGTCCAGACATTGCCTTCCCCTCCTCATCTGGCTTCTTTCTGCCCCTACCCCAGGGAGCAGCCCCTGGTCAAGGCTGGTCTTTGCAGGATGTGCAAGTTCCTGTAAAAAGTCATGGGGTTTAGGGTCATGGATGCAAGTAACCAAGCAATCTAAAGATAATGTAGTTGGCACTCCTAATCAATTTAATTGCAAACACTATAGGAATTTGAATAATTAACCTGCTTGATTATGAATCTGTTTGCTGTACTGTTCCAAGGAATGGATTCTCTCATCATCACTGACCCGCTGCCATTGGTGACCCCCCAGTAGGGGAACAAACCAAGGTCTCGTCCTGCAGGACCTCCGGGTGACTGCTTTGGAATAGGCAAGCATTATGCACATGTCCTCTCAGATTTGGGGCTACCACATTACAGTTGCTTATAGGGAAAATCTGTGGACCCAACTCTCAGTTCTTGTTTGTACATAAGGTTAAAATGATAGTGTTCTACTAATGGCAATGCTGTGTCTATCTGCAGATACAGGCTGTGGAAAACTGTCCATACTTGTACAACACACACACGACATCAATTCTTGAAGGACTGGGAGCTTGTTGCATCATCACGGCTGACCTCTACCCAGGAGCTCAGTGGTTGTATAACTAGTGCTACAGTTGACACACTAGAAATCCATTTAGGAGGCATTTTTACACAAAGCCATAGCTGTGCTGTTGCTTTTCATTTGTTTTTTTTGAGTTGGGTTCTTACTCTCTTGCCCAGGCGGGAGTGCAGTGGCATGAGCACACCTCACCTCAGCCTTGGCCTCCTGGGCTCAGGCGATCTTTCCACCTCAGCCCCCTGAGTAGCTGAGACTACAGGTTCACACCACCAAGTCTGGCTAATTCTTTGATTTTTAAAATAGAGATGGGGGTCTTGTTATGTTGCCCAGGCTGGTCTCAAACTCCTGGGCTCACGCAATCCTCCCATCTTGGCCTTCCAAAACACTAGGATTACAGGTGTGAGCCACTGCGTCCGCCCCCCTCCCCACTTTTATTAGATTTTTAAAAGCCCATGCTTTGCTGTGAGAACACAGGATATGTTTGTGCACTGAGTAAAGGTGTACCTCGACATCGGAGGTTCCCAGCAGGGGAGGGGAAGCAATTTTTATCTTCCTGGGACTTTCAGCAATGCCTGGAGACATTTTTCATGTTTCAAACTGGGGGGTGGTATATTAATGCTATTGGCATCTAGGCCAGAGATACAACTAAACATCCTATAATGCACAGCCCCTCCCCGCCAACAATAAGGAATTCTTCCCTTAGTAATGTCAAATTGTCAGTACAGCTGATCCCTGATCTACACTGACACTAAAATGAGAAACTCATTGGTGGTGATTGATCTCGGATGCAACTGAGCACACTGTAATGTGGTCCAAACACAGACGGGGAAAAGTATATTGCTGTGACCAGACATCCCTCTCCATAGCTTCTGGGAGTCAGTCTTGCTCAAGTTCCCGGTCTGGTGGGAAGTCATTCCTCGTATTCCCTGTGGGTTCACAGGTAACTTTGTCAGCTGTGGCCAGGATGCTCTTTGCTTGATCCACTATTCCAGCCTGTTCCAAAAGATGGCCAGTTGCCTGCTGGCCATCCCAGACCACTCTGTGTCACTTTGTGTACCATCTTTTTTCTCCCTCCCTGAACACCGTCTCTTATACATGCCTAAGTGGGCTGTGAACTATGCTGACGGCTCAGCATTGGTTTTGAATTTCTCAAGTCTTCCTCACCATGGAAAAGAAAGTTCTCACTGCTCTTGAACTTGCATAAGATTTAACTGTCCTGTCACTTGCCAGAGTTCCTCACCCTCTCATGTCTCACACCTCTGTTCCAGACTTAAATGCTGTCTCTCTGAGCTGCCAGCCAAAATCTTGCAAGGTTCTATTTCTTTCTCACGTTTGTCTCTAATTCAGACATCTTTGTTCCGCTCTCTCCTTCCCCTGCCCTGGGTGGAGTGAGTGTAGAATTACTCAAACAGGACCATCCAAATATTTTATTAGATGAGCAATAGCAATCACAAACACAACCCCATCTCAGGAGACACATTATGCCAGTCTTCTAGAAAGTGAGGTGTAAGCACCTGTTTGACATATAATTTATTTTCTTCCCAACACACTGGGAAGAAACAATGTAGTATAGCTGTCAGGAATGATGGACACTGTAGTTAGACCAGCTAGAGTTGACTCTTGACTCTGTCATCTATCATCTGCATGACCTTAGGTAAGCTACTTAGCTTCTCTGTCCCATAGTTTCCTCACTATTGCAATGAGGAGAAATAATAATAGTACCTGCCTCATAGAGCAATTGTGAGAGGTTTTTTTTTTTTTTTATTTTTGAGTCGGAATCTCACTCTGTCACCCAGGCTGGAGTGCAGTGGCACGCTCACGACCACTGCAGCCTCGACCTGCTGGGCTCAAGTGATTCTTCTGCCTCAGCCATCCGAGTAGCTAGAACCACAGTAGCACACTGCCACATATGGTTAATTTTTTTGTTGTTGTTGTTTACTGTAGAGATGATGTCTTGCCAAGTTGCCCGAGCTGGTATTGAACTCCTGGGATCAGGCAATCCTCTCACTTCAGTCTACCAAAGTGCTGAGATTACAGGTGTGAGCCACTGCGCCCGGTCCATTGTGAGAATTTAAAAAGAAAGCATGTACGATGTTTCGTTCCATGACTGTTGTATGGTAGATGCTGAACAAACAGCACAGCAGAGTGGTATATGTAAGTGAACTGCCCATGTGGCGTGAGAGCTCACAACAGGCACATTCTACTGAAGAGTATGAGTGCACACAGCTGCAGGGCTCAAGGAAGACATGAGCCTCTGCCCTTAAATAAGCCCCGAGCTCCTAAGAAATACAGAAACATAAGCAAATAACTATAATGCAACATGACAGTGTTGCAACTGAGGTCTGTTTGTACTTGTCAAAAGATCTTTACTCAGCAGTGACTGTGACATTCAGTTGTGTGGATAGACATCAGTTCTATTCCCCTAGAGAATCACAAGGCAGTTCACATTTTCCTTGTGGTGAGAGGGAGTTGGGGAGTGTCCCTGGTAGCTGGGTTCGCCAGCCCCACTGCCCAAATCTACAGCTTAAGGAATAGATATGTGTCTCTCCCTGTCTTTGCTGCTGGCTTCTTCTGGGTAGCCCTTAAGGTTTCATACCCCAGGCCGCATCTCAAGGAGGACTTAGGGGACCAGCAGTGTCTTAGGAAATGGCAGGAACAAGCTACCTCCCCCAATTCTGTAGGGAAAAGACCCACATCTAAAAAGAGCCTAGGTTAATAAGTAGAACTTTAAACATACCAGTTTTAAGTGACTTAAATCACTGAAACCATATGCTGTTGTTTTTAATGATTTGTATTTAACTAAGTGTCCTATAAACACATTTCCAAATAGCAATGATTACGAAAATGCAATAAGCATTATTATTCTTTGTATGATTTCAAGACCTTTTTACCCCATTCTCTCCCTGACCTCTGAAACATGTCATAGAGGTTAAGTAACAGAAC
This sequence comes from Carlito syrichta, assembly GCF_000164805.1. NCBI lineage: Eukaryota > Metazoa > Chordata > Mammalia > Primates > Tarsiidae > Carlito > Carlito syrichta. Next base: position 49,564 of record NW_007009419.1, on the reverse strand, counting down.
TCTGTGAGCTGTTGTTTCTGCTAATTAAAATCAGCAAAAGCTTATATTTCAAAATATCTATAGAGAATATTGGCAAAACTTTGAGTGTCACAAAACAAGAAAGGGGTATCATCATGGAACAGCATAAAATGAAAGTCAATCAAATGAGAAAACAAAATCAAAGTTGAATTTCTTCCTTACACATGACCAGGATAAATTTCAAGTGGGTATCATATTTTAATGTATAAAATGAAACCGCCAAGATATAGAAGAAACTAAAAGAGAATTATTTGCCTGAACATACAGAAGGCATTTCTAATGGTGACATTAAATCCAGAATAATAAAAGAAAAGACTGATATTTTCAATCTTATTAAAATTTCCTGCATGGAAAAAACCATAAGCATAGTCAAAAAAAAAAAAAAAAAGACAAGCTGGATGGAAATGTTTCCAGATCTATTAAAAATAAAGACTAATTTCCCAACCATGATGGACTCCTACAAACCAGAAAGCAAAAGATCCACATGTGCTAGAAAAATGGGCAAAGAATAGGAAGAGGCAGGGCCTGTGGAGGAACACCAGTGCCTCCCAGGCTCATGGCAATGGCTCAGCCTCACTCACGGTGGAGAAATTCAAATTGAAGCTCCATGAAGAATTCCAATTTGGTAACTGAGTTCCAACTACCAAATTACCAAAGTCCAAAAACCCGACAATATGCTCTGTTGTTGAGGATGTTCTGAAATTGGCATTTTCATACCCTGCTGGATGGATTATAAATTGGTACAACTGCTAGAGACAGCAATTTGGCACCACCTCCACTTTTAGACATGTATGCTTCAGAGAGATATTCCCTGAATGTGTAAAATAAAATATATATGATATTATCCATTTTGCAGTGTTTTTTCTTCTTTTTGGGGGATGGGGATATGGTGGGCAGACCCTAGAACTAGAAAAGGTTCAAAGAGCTCCTTTTTTACAAGTTTTTTTTTAAATTGGAGATGGGGTCTTGTTGTGTTGCCCAGGCTGGACTCGAACTCCTGGACTCAAGCAATCCTCCTGCTTCAACTTCCTAAGTAGCTGGGACAACAGGAACACACCAGCATGCTCATCTATAGCAACGGTTTTAAACAACACATTATTAGCCAACTAAATGCCCATTAATAGGCATTAAATAAATTGTGGCACATCTATACAGTAAAACATAATGCAGTGAAGAAAAGAATGAGGGAATTCTTTTTTTTTTTGAGTTGGAGTCTCACTCTGTCGCCCAGACTGGAGTGCAGTGGCTGCTCCCGGCCACCGCAGCCTCGGCCTGCTGGGCTCCGGCGATCCTTCCGCCTCAGCCTTCCGAGTAGCTGGAATTACAGGCATGCGCCACCACGCCCAGCTGATTTTTTGATTTATTGTAGAGATGAGGTCTCGCTGCCCAGGCGGGTCTCGAACCCACTCACCTCAGGCAATCCACTCATCTCAGCCTCCCAAAGGCGCAGGATTACAGGCTGAGCCACCAAGCCCAGCTCGGGAATTCCTTTTGTACTAATACAACAATCTGTTAAGAGATAAAAGCAAGGGGTAGAACATACTTTGTGTGCAAAAAGGGAAGAAATATACATCTATGTCATTTTTTCTCTTGTATATCTGTAAAATATCTGTATGGCTAGGGTCAACAGTGCAAAAGATTGTATACTCTTTTTGTATTTTTAAAAATTGAATATTGAACTATTTGAAGGTATTACTTATTAAAACTTTAATGTATGAAAATAAAAAACAATGAGCCAAAAATTATGTATATATATCATATTTATAGATAGATATAGTTATAGATATATATAGTTAGATAGTAGATAGTAGGTAGAGATAGAGAGATAGAGACAGAAATAGATGGAGAGAGACAGATGGAGATAGATAGATATAGACTGACAGCTAGAGATAGAGAAAGAGATGGAGATAGAGACAGAGATAGAGATAGAGACAGAAATAGAGAGATAAAGATATAGATATAGATGGATATAGCTAGAGATAGAGAAGTAAAGATACAGAGATAGAGATATAGAGACAGATAGATACAGATATAGAAAGATACATATAGATATACATATGGATACAGATACAAATATAGATAGATAGATTCATACAGGTATACATATATAGATATAGGTAGATATAGAATAACCAAGTTTCTCACCTCATGTGTGGTTGTCTGTCTGCCCAGCATCCATCTCTCCCCTCTGGTTGTGATGTAATCTAGCTTTATTTAGGCATCTACTCCTCCCAGCACCTCCCATGCCTCAGTAATTTCGTTCCCCTGGCCAGTGGTTGGTTTGGGAGCCCAAGCCAGAATAAATCTGTGTGTGCAGTACCCCGAGGCAAGGGCTGGCTCTGGAACAGGCATGCCACCAGAAGTACGCAGGCGGCTCCTAGGAAGGCAGTTGCCTTGCTCACAGGTGAACTTCTAATTGACAGCATTGCCAGGTAAAGTCGGTCAGGGCTATAGCCATTCTGCCTCCATGGGGGAGGCTGCCCAAGGTCCAAGCCAACACATGCAGAGGTCTTTTTAGGTGTTGCAGAGAGACAGATCCAGAACCACACAATTAAACTGTCCCTGAAGCCTGCCTGCCAGTTATAGGAGGCAATAATTATCCTATTGTGGATGTGAGTTTGAATTGTCTGTGACTTGAGGCTGCAGACTGGTGGTAATGTCATACAGAGGATTTTTCCAAGAATCCAAGGAAAACACATGGTAAGTCAGAAGGAAAAAATGTTTCTGGAGGCTCTCAGACTTAGCAGACTGCCAGAGCACATGGCATGTGCTGATATAATAAAAACTTTCCAGATCGGGCTTTGAGCTCCACTTAGAATAAGGCCCAGGAGCAGAGTGGGAGGGATTGAGAGACCCAGACTGGAGTGGAGGCATCACACACTAGTTGTGGTTGTGATTGGGCAATGGGCATATTGGCTAAATTTTATCTCTTTGTTCAATGTTTTTTCAGATAAAAAATAGGATGAAAAACTAAATACTAGCCAAAACACACACTGCATGCAAAATGGTAGTCTGGTCCAAGCAAACTCTCAATAAGTTAATGTTAGATTCTCAAAATAAAAGCCTGGAGGTTAAATAAACAGATGTTTATAAAAAGCTATCCATAAATTAGAGATTAGGAAGTTTAAGAGTTCTTAGTAAGCCCGAGACTATCAGGAATGAGGGATTTAAAACAAAATCCCAAAAGCAAATTCAGATTACAGCTGTCATGTTCAAAGCAGAACTCAATTTCTGTTCTTGAGATAATGATTTTCACGGATATTTTGAGGTGTCGTATTTTTTTAAACATATTTTTTATTATAAAATTGTGGGGTACAGTTAAGGGTTAGGTATTCAAATGTGCATCGTTCAGGCACCCTTGTTAATAGAGGTGTCATCATCTTTCTTTTTTTTTTTTTTTTCACTCGGTCACCCATACTGGAGTGCAGTGGCCGTTCCTGGCCACCGCAGCCTCACCTGCTGGGCTCTGGTGATCCTTCCGCCTCAGCCTTCCAAGTAGCCGGAATTACAGGCATGCGCTACCACGCCCGGCTGATTTTTTGATTTATTGTAGAGATGAGGTCTCGCTGCCCAGGTGGGTCTCGAACCCACAGGCTCAGGCAATCCACTCACCTCAGCCTCCCAAAGGCGTGGGATTACAGGCTGAGCCACTGAACCCGGCGGCATTCCTTCCTTACAAGGGGTGATTAGAGGTGTTGTATTTCTAATCACCCCTTGTAAGGAAGGAATGCGTTTGTTTCCCCTTTCTAGTAATTCCGCAGACTGAGGGTCACAGTGTGATTCAGGCTGGGAGGCTGTAGCATCTTCTAGATCAAAAGGGATCCTGCTGGAGAACATGATATGAAGTGAACTATCGCAGAAACAAAGACCTGCATATCGTGTGTTCTCACTCATAAGTGAGCCCTGATCACTGGTCACATGAACACAAGGGTGGGGTCAGCAGATGCCAGACACTGCATAGAAGGAAGGGGGAGGGAGGGGAGCACGTGACAACACACTAGGTACCCGGTCCACTATCAGGGGGAGAGAGGGCCAGCTAGAAGCTCAAACCTCACCTGCATGCAACCTACTTATGTAGTAAATCCTCAGTGGTACCCCACAACTCTAAAATACAATTAAAAAATAAATAAAAGAAAAAAGAATCCAAAAAGGGATCTTGGAAGTAGATGATGAGATTTCTCCTTGTTAATCCTTCAACCATCCTGGAGGAGCAGAAGGAAGCCGAGGTTACATCAAGGAGGCTCACGTTCAGGTGATTGGAGAAGAGGAAAGCAGAGTTGAGCAGAGGCCAGGAAGCAAAGAGATGCAGTGACAAAAGCGCTTGGGGACATGGCCGCTAGGGGATCCCGGGTGACTCAGGCACAAGTTGTGACAGGCATTCAGGTCCAGGCAGGGGAGGACCATCGTTTGCTTTTGAGAAATGTGGCTGTGAGGGGAGGAGGGTTTGGGCGCAGGGATGGGGGTGCCTGTCCTGCTAATGGACTGCAGGAAGATGCCATAGGAAGCAGAAGCGCCTGATGCTGAGCACCTGAGGAGTACAGACCCTGCCTGGTACAGGAAGTGGAGAGCACAGGCCAGGTGGTCTCTTGAGGCAGAACGGCACCTCTTCCCCAAAAAAAGAAGGAAAGGGGGAGGGGGAAGAATAAATGTGTCAGTGGATAAATTTAGAAGTAGGAGGGCAGGAAACTGAGGAATCACAACTGATATCTTGTGTTTCTGTGGGAGGGAGGGTGGGTTGGGTGTCTTGAGAAAGTGGGTGAGATTTTAAAAGTCATTAAGAGAGACACAAGAGTGCTGAGTAGGAAGCAAAGAGTTGCCAAGAAGGGTCCGGGTAGCAGCTGGGTTAGAACCTGGAAAGTTGGCCTGTGTGCTGAAGGCAGAAAGGGCAGATTACCCAGCGCCACAGTTTGGGCTGATGGCAAAGTTGGGAGGGGGGAGGAGGGAGTGAAAAGTTGCTAGCCATGGAATGATTGAATTGCAAAACTGGGATTGAAACTGAACAAGAAGCCAGGTTCGGTGGCTCAGCCTGTAATCCTGTGCTTTGGGAGGCTGAGGTGAGTGGATTGCCTGAGCCTGCGGGTTCAAGACTCACCTGGGCAACTTGGCAAGACCTCATCTCTACGATAAATCAAAAACTAGCTGGATGTGGTAGCATGCGCCTGTAGTTCTGGCTACTTGGAAGGCTGAGGTGGAAGGTTCACTAGAGTCCAGCAGGTTGAGGCTGTGGCGTCTGTGAGTATGCCACTACACTCCAGTCTGGGCGACAGAGTGAGACTCCAACTCAAAAAAAAAAAAAAAAGAAAGAAAGAAAAAAAAGAAACTGAATGAGGAAATGAGGGGTGGAGACACGGTGGTAGTGATGGTAGGGGGCTCAGCAGAGAGGAAGGGAGACATTTTTAAAAAGGAAAGGCCAAGGACAGTGGTTTTCAATACCGGCTTGCAGAAGGATAAAGACGCTTGTTTAAAAATGTAGCTCTCAGCCGGGCTCGGTGGCTCAGCCTGTAATCCTGCGCCTTTGGGAGGCTGAGGTGAGTGGATTGCCTGAGCCCGCGGGTTCAAGACCCGC
>NW_007009419.1:36020-43735 GCF_000164805.1 Carlito syrichta | reverse complement strand
AAAAAAAAAAAAAAAAAAAAAAAAAAAAATGTAGCTCTCGGCTAGGTGCAGGGGCTCACTCCTGTGACCCCAGTGCTTTGGAAGACCGAGGAGGAAGAATCTCTTGAGTCTGAGTCTGCAGTGAATGATGATCACACCATGGCACTACAGTCTGGGCAACATATCGAGACCCCGTCAGTAAAAACAAGCAAACAAACATAGAATTCTAAGTCATGGTTTTTTTTGTTTTTTTTTTTGAGTTGGAGTCTCACTCCGTCGCCCAGACTGGAGTGCAGTGGCACGCTCCCGGCCACCGCAACCGCGACCCTTCTGCCTCAGCCTTCCAAGTAGCTGGAGCTACAGGCGTGTGCTACCATACCCAGCTAATTTTTTTGATTTATTGTAGAGATGAGGTCTCGCCAAGTTGCCCAGGCGGGTCTCAAACCCGCGGGCTCAGGCAATCCACTCACCTTGGCCTCCCAAAACACTGGGATTACAGGCTAAGCCACCGAGCCGGCCATTATGGTACTTCTCACATAGAGTATTGAAAAGTTCCCCAGTATATTGATTCCCTGAGTTAGTATAACTACCTATTATTTTCTATAAAGTGCTGGGAATCCCTGAGAATTAGAATAAACAACTATTATTTTCTATCTTTTCATATTAAAAGACAGAATTCTAGGCAGCCAATGGAAAACTGAAGTCGCTTTTAATGAACTGGTAAGAATTGATCTTTAAGATATATTGTGAGGTGAGGAAAAAAAGTATAGAACAGCATGTGTGATATGCTGTTACCTGTGTAAAAAGAATATTTTGTTTGTCGCTATCTGTGCATTGGATGTCCCTAGCAGGACATCTGAGAAGTGGCAGCAAGAGTTGTCACAGGGTGACAGAAAGACTTTTCACTGTACATCTTGTATACTTCCTGAATTTTGTCTCATGCACATGTTATCTATTTTTAATAATTTTGGGGGAAAAAAAGTCAACTCCTGAGTTCTACTCAAGACTTGCTAAATTGAAATCTCTCACATGGGACCCAGAAATCTGCTTTATTTTGGAGGGGCAGTGATGGCTAGACCCATAGCTATAAAAAATTAGCCAGAGGTGGTGGTGTATAGCTGTACTCCCAGCTACTCGGGAGGCAGAGGTGGAAGGATTCCTCAAGCACAGGTCAAGGCTGCGGCAAGTTGTGAGTGTGCCACTGCACTCCAGCCTGGGTGACAGAGTGAGACCCTGATCCCCCCCAAAAATGAGACAGGGTCTTGCTCTGTCTCACTTGCTGATCTTGAACTCCTGGGCTCAAGCGATCTTCCTGCCTAAGCCTCCAGAGGAGCTAGGACTACAGGCATGCAGCACCATATCTGGATCTAGAATTCTGTTTTTAAAAGAAGATTGTGATTTGGGTGGTTTATGGACTGCTCATTGAGAAACACTTGTCATGGGACTTGAGAGCATAAAGAGTTTAAAGGATGGAAACACTGAGAGGAGGCAAGAAAACCAGAAGAGCAGAGAGGTTTTTACTGTGTATCATGACCTTTATGGGCTTGGGAGGCTTTATCCTGAATATAGCATTCCCCAAGGATGTCTGTACAAAATATACTATTTGTACATAGTTAGAAAATGATTATGAGTATTAATGGCTGCTGGATCCCAGAAACACAGGCAAGGCAAAACAAACAAAACCCCTACCAAATTAAAAAACCCAAACCAAACAAACAAAACCAATAAGAAATATGTTTCCATGTACTGTCAAAGTTTCCATAAAGAAAGCTGTGAAAAATCTCCAGGAAAAAGATATTTTTATGACATCACTGGAATGTTCCTTTTTGCATTTAGGAGAAAGCTCCAGTCATTGAAATGAAATGCAACAAGTTGTCAAAATGAAATGCAACACTGAATTCCCCAGAATTCCACAGTCCTGCTTGGATTCCTTGACTTGGGGTAAAGGACCAATCTAGAAAGGAAAGGAGCAGGAGGTTTATCCAATTCCACGGTCCGTGACCTTTCCATTACGAACGCCCCCTTCCCATCAAGAAATGTTCCTGGTGCTACTCGCAAGAAGAGTGAGAAATCCAGTCCTCAGAGGTGACAGCTCTCATGTCTACAAGATCACAAGGCGGTGCCAACCACTTCAGGTGGCCCTGTAAGTCTTGCTGAAATTCAGCTGCCTTAGTTAAAACAGAAAAGAATACAACCTCTTTAAGAGGATACAGTGAAACACATGAAACATTACATAGACACAGAAGCTTTTACTGTCAAAAGATGAATGTGTGTGTGTGTTTCTAATTTGGGGAGTTTTACAATGTCCTATATATTTCCCCTTTTCTTTCATTGCCCTGCCCCAAAAGTGTCATTTGTGAGTCTGGGAAAAGTGAACTGGTCTTTTGAGATATAACAGAAGACACTCTCAGGATGACACAAAACTGTAACAAGAATTACTGGATTGCCAAAAAAGACATGTTTTAAAGTACTCATCATATGACACTGACATTAAAAAAAAAGAGTAGATTGAGTTGTCCAAGAAGGGTAATCCCTAGTTAGTAAGAAAGTCTCTTATTTTTACTTATTTAGCTCCATATCCAGGTATTTGTGGGGTTTTTTTTTTTTTTTTTTTCTGTTTGCCTTTGAGTTGGAGTCTTACTCTGTTGCCCAGACTGGAGTGCAGTGGCATGATCATGGCTCACTGTAGCCTCTAACTCCGTAGTCCCAAGCAATTCTCCCTCTTCAGCCTCCTCAGTAGCTGAAACTACAGGTGCATTCCACCACACCCGGCTAATTTTACTGATTTTTTTTGTAGAGATGAGATCTCGTTGCCTAGGCTGGATATTGATGTTTTGAATTACATTATGTACGATTCGGGAAGTCTCCTTTGGACATTTATTTTCCTGATGTGTTATAAAGTAATAGAAAGAAAATGGCTCAAAAAAAGAACCAGGGAAGACTTCCAGGGCACCTCCCTTTTCTTCTAAATTCTCTTCATCTTTGTACCACATTTTTTCCTTCCTTGACCCGATCTTTTAAGCTGGTGAAATGCTTTTCGATGATGACACTACCCAATGGATGCTGAAACAGAGCAATGTCTCTCGTTGGGAAGTCGTTCGTTTCCACGTGTCAACTCACATGCCCTGGGTGTCTATCAATCTGAGTAGCATCCTGCGGAACACCACGGGGCGTGCTGAAGGTAAGATGCCCTCCAGTAGTGCACAGTGTCGATGGAGGGATATCAAGTGGTACACAATTAGTGTTCAAGGAGTGGAATGTGTGAATATACCAGGTTGGTCAAAAAAGTAGATGAGTGGGTTTGGAGTCTTCATGGTGGGTTTTCGTGGGTAGGTGGAAGGAAGGCAAATGGTGTAAGAGCATGGAAGCAGAAACTAGTAAAGGGGTGCCTGATAAAAATAAATAAATGGGCGTGCTGATATTTGCCACTAAAAGTGACTTGTGCTGGGAGTGGTGGTGGTTAAGCTGGAGAAAACAGCAATTCGGATGGCAGGGCACTTCACATGGCTAAGGAGTAACCCTTGAGTCCCGCAGGCAACTGAAGGGAATTAGAGGCTTTTGAGGAAAGTGGATTAGGGAGGTTACTTTGTTGGTTGCAGGCTGGATGGGTTGAAGAGGAGAGACCAGTGGCAATGGAGACTCCAGGGTGTGAGTTAAGGATTGTGCCCACTGGGGTGGCCAGACTAGAGACCAGGCTGCGGGAGAAGGCATGTGAGATTCCAAGTCTGAGAGGGCTGGAAAATGCTGGTTTCACTAAGAGGCAGACCAGGGGCTGGCCCGAGGGAAGACATGAACACTTGCTGCATCTGGGTTGTTGGCAGCAGGATGCATACTTTAGGCCATAATGTCTAAAGTAGATTGTTGCCCACATATAAACGGACATGACCCTGCTTCAGGGTGGGCTTGGGGGTGGGGGGCATTTGTTAGGAGATTTTGCACACTCAGCTTTGTCCTTTTCAGACTGGAGAGAGCATCTGTTGTCGAGCACTCTCGTCCTCAAGGGACCCATAAGCTCTTCAGGAAATATAACTTTAATAGGATTAGCTGAAAGATGAGCAAATGTCAGGTCATAGTTTGGTCATATGTCATGACTGGTAGCTTTATCATGCTAAGTGTAATGCTATTAGTGGCTTCTATGCATGGTTGAGAGGGTTAACATTTAGCAAATTAGATCCCTGGATTTTTGTCTTGCTCTTACATTTTATGGGTATGCTAGAGTGTGCAATCTTGCAAACCACTTAACCTCTCTGTGCCTTGTCTTCCCATTTTTTTGTTTTGTTTTGTTTTTTGAGTCAGAGTTTCACTCTGTCGCTCTGGCTGGTGTGCAGTAGCATGATCATGGTTCACCCCAGCCTCAAACTCCTGGGCTAAGGTAATCCTCTTGCCTCAGCCTCCCAAGTAGCTGGGACTACAGGCAGGTGCCACCACTTCTGGCTAACTTTTTTATTATTTGTAGAGATAAGGTTTCGCTGTGTTGTCCAGGCTGGTCTCAAATTCCTGGGCTCAAACCATACTCCTGCCTTGACCTCCCAAAGTGCTGGGATTACAGGAGTGAGCCAACATGCCCAGCTGACTTCCTGTTTATAAAATAGAAGCTTGCTGGGTGCAGTGGCTCACACCTATAATCCAGCACTTTTGGATTGCCTGAACCCACAGGTTCGAGACCAGCCTGGGCAACTTGGCGAGACCTCATCTCTATAATAAATCAAAAAATTAGCCAGGCATGGTGGCGTGTGCCTGTAGTTCCAGCTACTTGGAAGGCTGAGGCACACCGGTTGAAGCTGTGGTGGCTGTGAGCGTGCCACTGCACTCCAGTCTGGGCAACAGTGTGAGATTCCAACTAAAAAAAAAAAAAAAAAATAGAAGCCTGTCAGGCAGCATTCACAAACATTTAGAGCTACAGATAACGATCACTGTAGGACTCTCTGCTCCAGTGACTGAGTTGACCATTGGGAAAGGTCAGCTCCTTCACTGGATGCTTCTGTCGCTACTCCCTTAAGTCAGCTAATTAACATTTTCCTAAAATGCTCCTGCCAACACCTAGCAAAAAGATTTCATCTCTAACTGCCCTTTTTTTCTCTGGGTCTGCCAACCTCTGGTCCCTGCTCACCCAGGGGCTGTTGCCATGTGACCCCATCACTAGACTCTGGGGCCTGTCCCGGCCCTTTAGGGGTGGGTGAGAGGGGGTGTAGCTAGAGTTGGATGTGAACACAGGGCTCTCCACACAAGGCAGTCATACTTGGTGTGAAGTATAGTCCCAGTGCAAAGTACCAGGTACATGGGAACCTTACTCTACCCCCACGGTCAGCCTTTGGATACTTGCTTTGTTCTCCTGAGTCCAGCACATCAGCCCAAGGGCCTGAATGCTGTTAGTTTTCATCAGTTCCCTGCAGGAACTGGAGTCCAGGGACAGTGCTTCCTGGGACTTCCAGATTGTTGCCCAATCCTGGACGTTCAGAGGCTGTCTCGGCTGGCCACTGGCTCCCAGCAGCGTTCTCTGCACTGAGCAGGCTGATGCCGGCTGCCTTCCTGTCTGACTGCCATGTCCTCCAGATGCATTCTTCTGGTTGAATGGTCAGTGCGCCAGCTGGGCCAGCCTCCAGTCTCATGGATGTATCTGGCCGAGTGTCTGCTTCTCCCCTCACCCTCACGACAGCTCATCCTTTCACATTAAAGTGCAGAGGATATCTGCTGGTGGGTAAGCTCATTAAGGTTGGAATTTTATGCTTGTTCACATCTTCCTTGGTGTTGGGAAGCTTGGTCACTTCCAGAACTCCACAGAGAGCTTTCCTGTCTCCTTCAGGAGAAACAAGTGAACACTTGACAACACCTCGTGTCTATGACTGGGCTTCAAAGCCACTATTAATTGTACAATTGCATTATTTACTCATCACTTTGCTGTTAGATATACAAATATATTTAAAAGCATATTTTGGTCAATGTTCACCCAAGGTCTTAGTTTCAAGGTGTCTTACTGGAACTCGATGGATTTGTGGTTATAAGGAAATGAACAAATCCAGCCCTGGGATGGTGCCCTACAGCAGTGACTTCCAACCTTAAGGTGCAAAGAACCCTCTGGAGGGCTTATTAAAACGGATTTCTGGCTCCACTCCCCAGAGTTTCTTCAGAGTGGTGCCTGACAATATGCATTTCTAACAAGTCCTGAGGTGATGCTGACACAGCTGGCCTCCAACTACACTTTGAGATTACCTGGTTATACATTTAAGCTGGTCAAGATATCCAGAGGCTACTGAGCAGTCATCGATCAGTTCAAACCCTTACCTGAATGGATTAGGGGGAGAGTGTCGAGAAACAACCTTCCGAAGTCCAGTTCATGCAGTTAGGATGACCAGTGGCTATCTTCTCAACCATTTATTACTTATGAGAACCTGGGCAATCACTGAGATCCTTGAGCTTAGTTTTCCTTATCCATAAAATGAGATGGCTACTAAGCCAGGCACTTGTAGTCCCAGCAACTGGGGAGGCTGAGGCAGGAGGATTGCTTGAGCCCGGGAGTTAGAGGCTGCAGTGAGCTATGACTGTGCCACTGCACTCCAGCCTAAGCTGCAGAGAAAGATCCCATCTCAAACAAACAAAAAACAAAAAATGAATACTTAACAATAAATAAAAGATAGCTGCTATGCAGCCCTCATAGAAGTGCCAAAGGGCAAATGAAATGGATGTGACCATGGTTGGACAACTAAGGTGGCCTGGCACTGGAGGTATGGCAATGGTTTTCATTACTCTTCTTAGAATGTCACCAGTTTATTTTGGCTCTCTTGTTTATCTCAGTCATTATACATCTTTCACCTGGAATACAGAGAACTTTTATTGCTAAAAACTCAAACTTCAAACTCCCTTTTAGAAAATTATATTCAATGAGATCAGACTACGCTTACAGACATGACACAGAGCCAAGAAGATTCCGGTTTTTACAGCTATGAAAAGGACAAAACTCCATTGTAATTCAAAGTGGAGTAATTTAGCTTTTCAACGGTTTAGATCGACCCATTGATAAAAATGTCTCCTAGTTACAGCACAGATAACATCACTCTGCACAAAGGATAGCCCATCTAGCCTGTACTTTCGTATCTCTGACAACTTCTGTTAACTCATTTATTTTTGGAAGGAGTACGTCCTCCCAATCCTGGACGTGGCTATTTTTTTCACCCAAGGGGACCATGCAGTTCTTGCTCAAACTGGGTGCACCTGGGACTTTTTAACAGCGTCACCAGCCATCCAGTTCTCCCAAGCCTTTAGTGCCCATCACAGACGCTAACTTCAACCGTTGCTAGGTCTCTTTCACTTCATTCTGTTTCCTACGAGACAGATCCTTGCTCCGTGGCCCAGTCTTGAGCGCAGTGGTGCCAGCACAGCTCACTGCAGCTTCCAACCCAGGACTCAGGCGACCCTTCCTCCTGAGCTTCCCCAGCTGCTAGGACTACAGGTGCGCGCCACCTCACCCAGCCAACTTTTAAAGACATTTTTTGCAGAGGCAGGGTGTCGCTGTATCGCCAGGCCAGGCGCTAACCCCTGGCTTCACGCGGTCCTCCCAGGCGGCGGCGACAGGAGGCGTGTGCCGGCCCGGGGTCTTAAGCCCACATCACATACGGGTCCCCTAGAACCCCGCCCGGCGTGCCGCCCCGTGGTCGGCAGGGGGCGCCATGCGTGCGCGTGCGCATGCGCGGGCCCAGGGAAGGTAGGGCGGGAGGGAGGCCGCGCGCGGCGGCGGTGGG
>NW_007009419.1:24420-35174 GCF_000164805.1 Carlito syrichta | reverse complement strand
CGCGGAGAGCGGTGTGTTGGCCGGCACCTCCCGGGACGTGCGAAGCGCGTGGGCGCTGGCGCCTTGGGCTCAGGCGGCGCGCGGGCAGACACGACGCTCGCGGCCTCAGCTCGGGAGGAAGAGGACGGCTGCCGCGTCCTGGGAGAGTCCCTTGCGTGTGTGTCCGCCGACCGGCGCGGTGTGGAGCCGGGCGCCAAGACCCGAGCCGGGGCGCCGACACCAGGTTCTGCCCGTGGCCGGCTCGGGGCCCTGATCGGCAGGGCACGTGTCTGGGGGAGGAGGTGCTGATGCCACGGTCCCTGCAGATCCCGAGTTTCGTTGTATTTCTCGCAGGGACTGACTGAGGGGAAGAAAGCTGATGGCTTGTGGCTCGTTTGATCAGGGCACTCGTCAGTCTTGTTGAGCTCCGAAAACCCGTCAGGAAGGGTTACACGTTTCGGTTAGTTCTGGCCCAGGGAGTTCTGTGGCACTAGGACCCTTTCCAGGAATGTGACATCATTGATGCATGGGTGGATGGCTTCGGGTGTGAGAATCCTTTCAAAGCATGTCGCCTTTTTTCTCCAGGAGAGCTGTCTGTTTAAAGCGGAGACTGGTTGCCAAGACGTTCCCCCAGGAGGACTTGCGGTGTTGGTGTAAGACTTCCTTGTTACACCTACATGAACTTAGTGGCCACAGGGAAGTCTCCATAACTCACAAACGTTGCTAAAAGGATATTTGAGCCCTTGGAATCCAATATATCTCGCTTACCTGCTTCGTTTTGGGAATTCGGTTAAGTTTAGTTCTCAAATATTTGAGTGTTTATGTACATCAGACACCTGCTGAGATTACATTGCTGACTTTTGCATCTCAGTTGATGACAGTTCCACTCTTCCCAGACCTTCTCTTTCTTCATATCCAGCCCATCGGCATATTTTGTGGGTTCTAGCTTCACCAGTGAACTAGAATTCAGTTAATTATCACCATCTTTGCCGCCACCATCACTACCACTATCACTACCACTGCCACCACCGCTGCCGTCACCACCACCCTCACCACCCTCACCATCATTACTTCTGTCGTTCCAGCCACCATCATCTCCCCTGGATACCTTTGCAGTGTTCTAAGGGGGCTCTCTGCCCTTGTTCTTTCTTGTCTGGTCTGGGTACAGAAGTCTGTGATTCTGTCAGACTCTGCCCTCTCCTGTGTCTCTGCTCCCAGCCACACATATGTGTGCCCTCTCACTTTTCTTCCCACATAGCAAATATGCTCCTGCCTCAAGGCCTGGCCCTCCCTCCCCGAGGTCTGGGCAGCTTTCCCCGCTGCACTCGCTTGAGGTTTCTGGGGATGCGAGACTTTCCCTGAGACCCCATGTCAAGTAGCAACTTCCTAGCCCTCCCTACACTCCTTCGCCTGCCTGGCCTTTTTTCAAATAGCGTAGTACTTGTCCCTAACTGACACATTTATTTGTTTAGTGCCTTGTCTATTTAGAATATAAGCTCTAAGAAGGTGGGACTTCAGTCAGACATGAGTAGGTACTCAGATGTCAGTTGGACTTAGAGAAGTGGCATTAACACAGCTTCTGCCTTCAAGAAGCTTGCAGTCTGGTCTCACCTGGCGTAATGAGCTGCTCCTGGCATCAGAGCTGTTGCCAAGGGGAAGTCAAAAGTGACCCTAGCTGGGCTCGGTGGCTCAGCCTGTAATCCCATGCCTTTGGGAGGCTGAGGTGAGTGGATTGTCTGAGCCCGCAGGTTCAAGACCCACCTGGGCAACTTGGCGAGACCTCATCTCTACAATAAATAAAAAATAAGCTGGGCGTGGTAGCGCGCGCCTGTACTTCCAGCTACGTGGAAGGCTGAGGCGGAAGGGTCAACGGAGCCCAGCAGGTCGAGGCTGCGGTGGCCGGGAGCAGCCACTGCACTCCAGTCTGGGCGACAGAGTGAGACTCCAACTAAAAAAAAAAGTGGCCCTAATCTTATAGTCAAGGCACAAATCCTGCTCTAGGGCTAGTCAGTAATGACGGTTTGTACACATTTCCCAAAACATACTGGTGCGGTGGCATTGAGTAGATGGTTTGATGTACCCCAAATAAAGCAAGACCCAGCATTCTGTGTTGAAATAGAATCTGAGACAGCCATAGTATTATTTGTATGCTCTTCCACTAATCGTTATAAGTGATTATGACTGTTTATTAAGTATATGTGTAGGTTTTAAATCCCAACTCTGTCCTCCTGAGGCTTAGTGGTGGGCAATTTGTTTTGTGATGTTATGCTGGTTGGTGAGCTGTGAGCTGGGATTTACAGAGCTTGCTGAAGCCAGACTCGTGGCACAGGCTGCCTTTTCTCCCAAGCCCCTGAGTCTGTGGAGAGTGATGAAAGAGCCTTGGGACTTTTAATAGGATTCAGATGCTTTTGCTGTCTATGGGAGCTTTTGTGGATACTTGGAAAGGCGGAATTTATAGTTTCTGCAATTGTAAAACTTTTAGGTAGTGAATATCAAGAAGACATTTTTTTCTTCTTCATTCTGATTGTCCTCTCTGTTTCCTTCAGGTGATGACCCCCTTTTATCTTGACATAATTATTTTTGTACATGACATGTCACAGATGGTGAGCTTTTTTGGGTGGGTGACAATTTTGTTGGGTGGAAGCAGATTGGTGGTTTTGATTTCTCAGCCTTGGCATTGTAATTGATTGTGTGTCCTTTGGGCAAGATTCCACCTTTGTGAACCTTGTTTTACTGATTTGTATTTTATCCATATTTGGCAAGAAAATATTTATGAGGTAGAAGAAATTACCCACTGTCAGTAAATGTCACTTGAAAGAATGACTGATGAGAGACGTTTCCTCTGTAACGCTGCATGACCGCAGAAGATTAGGTAGCTCCGGTTTTATTAAGTCAAGCCATGATTGTAGCATATTGCTCAGTGTATTGTTTTCCTCTAGTGAGAGTGACATCCCTAGGTGGATCTGGAGTTTGGCCCATCAATGTGTATTTTATAAACACTCCAGGTGAGTGTAAAGGCTCCAGGCTGCATCCCTGATTCCCAGCCCCTGACTCACCTCTGGCTGCTGTCCCATGTGTCTTTCTTGGCTGTCCCATGGGCATCTCAAAAGCACCATGTCTAAAGCTTCTGAGTGCCCCCACCCTCTGCACCCCTCTGCCACAAAGCGTTTTTTTCTCACTCTGTCATGTCAGTTAATGGCACCGTATTGTATCTCATTGCTCACCCGCCTCCTCCATCACCTGCCTTTCCTGTCCCAGTGCACACTGTCACCCTTGTCATTTGCATCACTGCCTCAGTCTCTTACTGGCCTTTGGTGTCTGTTCTTCCCTCTTGACAGCTCCCTCTCCATAAAGTAAAAGACATACTTGTTTGTGCTGTTCCTCCTTTTTCATATTTGTAATGACCTTCTTTTGCACTTAGAATAAAATCCACATCCTTTCCAAAGGTTTCCACAAAGTCTGTATGGCCTCTGCTTGCTGTTTGTGCTGTGTTCCGCAGAGCTGTGGCCGCACTGGCCTTCCTCTATGATGTCTGCCTGCCCTGCTGTTCTCTGCTGTTCTCTTTCCACGTGTTGGCTCTGTGCAGTGCTGGCTGCTGCCCATTCTTCAGGGCTGGCCTGACCATCATACCTTCACAGAGTTGCAACCTGAAAGCCACAGACAGGCTCTCTGTCCTCCATCATTTCATCCTGCAACTTTCTTCATAGTGCTGATCACAAACACATACTTGTAACTTTGTTGACTTGTTTGCCCTTTCTACTAACACCCCCATACCTGTGGGTTCCCCAAGGGCTGGTCCAGGACTGATTTGTTTAACTGTGCGTCCAGCGTCTGCTTTCCTGCCTGGCTCATGTCAGACCCTCAACAGATGCTTGTTGAATAAATTTTTATTACATATGTGAACTTTCTTTACATCTACCAACTTAACATATACAGAAAAAGAGGAGAGAGTGTTGGAAGTAGACTGTGTTACACAATGAGGCCACTGCTTATCCGGGTTAGGGTAGGAGTGCAAGACAGAAATCAAACAGAAGACTCTTGAGAAACTTCCACATCACTCCGTGCATAGAGTGTGGCTTTTTGTGTGTCCAACTTTGTGTCATTATACATATATACACACATGACATATGCAGCAACATGTGCTATATAAATTTAGAGAGAGAGATTATCTTCAGAAGCCAAGTCATTCATTTAAAAAAAAGTATGAAGTTTCAGCTTTTTCTTCCTAGTTATCTTCAGCATTTTCTGTAGCTGATCTTTATCATCTTTAGAATGATAACTCTGCTATTAATGAACATTTCTCTGAGGCCCTCGGGTTATTTCCCCACCCCAATTTATTTTTTTTATTTTTTAATTTTTTTGAGTTGGAGTCTTGCTCTGTCGCCCAGACTGGAGTGCAGTGGCCACTCCTGGCCACCGCAGCCTCGACCTGCTGGGCTCCGGCGATCCTTTCCCCCCCAATTTAAAAGTATTTAAAGTTAATTATAAACAAGATTTAGTTAAGGTGACTAAAACAGGAATTTTTATACTTTAAAATGTATGTTTCTTAAGTTTTAATTAAGCTAGAAAAGTTATTGTGCTATAAATTAGCATTTAAAAGTGATTACTTAGTATTAGAGCATTTTCTATGTCCATCAGGAGAAGGTTGATGAGTATTGAATGGCCTCTTTGAATCTGTAGTCTGTGCCTTTTCCTACCAACATTTTCAATATTTAGCCTCAAGGCAGATCCCCTTATTTCCATAATTGGTTATGCCACAGATGCAGCTCTTATCTCTCTGTTACATCACCTGTGGTAACCTGAGGGTCCACTGTCCAAGGGCAGTTTACAAATGAAGTCTCCAAGAAAGCAGCCACATGTGTCTACTTGTGAATTTATGAAAATAGCCGTTGAGTCCTACTGTGTCCTACTTGTTGTATAAAGATGGAATACTTCTTGCCATTTGAAAAATTACTCTAAATCATAAAATCATCAGGCAGTTGGAAAAGAAATGTTTCAGTTTATTTTCCAGGATTTGAATACACAGATTTAATCAGATAGTTTGCTTTCTCTAGCAGACTTTCCTGAGAGTTAAATTTACCAACTTTATATTATGACAATTTTCAGGCATAGAAAAAAGTTGAGAAAATCGTACCTACCACCTGGATTCTATGGTTTCCTTGCATTATATGTTTTCGTCTATGCAGCCCTCTATCTGTCTACCTTCTTTAGGGATGCATGTAAAGTGAGTTACAGATGTTTCACAGATCACCCCAGACACTTCATGGGGCTGCAGTAGCTAGAGACCAGAGGCACACACCTACAAGGAGCCATCCCTTGAGCTTTGATAAATGCATACACCTTGGTGGTGCAGACCTGGCCTGCTATAGAATATCAGCATTACCCCACATGGATTTTGCTTGCCCTTCCAAGTTAGTTTTCTCACCTTGTTATTATTTTTTTCACTGTAGGTTATTTATCCTGTTCTGAATCTCACATATGAGGACTCATGCAGCATGTGCTTTGTGTGAGCTGTCATCACTCAGCATAGTTTGTTTGAGCTGTGTCATGGTGTCTGGAGTGTCTGACTTGTTTTGTGTACTGCTGAGTAGCATGCAGTTTGCCCGCATTTCCATTCTGCAGATGAGGATCTAGGCTCTTCTGGGTTTGGCTTTTGTGTGTAAAGGTGTCACCCCAAAATGAGGCTGACTTTGATCAGAACTCATATTGAAAAACTTTGTTGGATAGCAAAACCCTTTTCTCATTCCAAATAAGACCATATTTTAACTTAAATTAATAATTGCAGACTTCATCCTCTTGTTTCAGTTTTCGTAGTTGTTAACACTACTTTTATTTGCTCACTGTTTGAATTTTTCTTTGTTTTGTCAATGGAGTAAAATCTTTGTTCAACTGTTCTGATTGATTTGGCTAAATCAGAAATTATAGATAAGTAAAAAGAAGAATAAAAACCAGTGATAATTGCGTCACCCTTGTCTGTAGAACATTTTCGCAGCCAAAGTGTATTTGGAGCTATAAGTACTTACACTTCTTTGCTTATAAAAATGGGCTCATGGAATTCATAATTTTGAAACCTCCTATTTTCACTTCACTAGAAATTGTGTTTCCATGTGGGGAAAGGAGTGAGTTTTTAATAGTTGTAGTACCCATAGTGTGGATGTGTTGCAGTGTGTCTAATCATTTTTCCATTACTGGTTATGTGGGTTGTTTTCAGTTTTTAGCTGTTTAGAAAATACTAGGGTAAATATTCTTGTAGTTAAAATTTGTCCTAGTCTTCTTTATATGTTCTAAACATAGATTCAAAAGACATGCATATTTTCCTTTGACAAGTAATCATTCATTTTGTAAACATTGGGTGAATCTTTATATTGAAAGAGAATATGAATGAGTAAATGAGAAAGTGACAGGTGGTAAGCCCAGGTTCCTGGCCTGGAGTGCACAGGTAGTACAGAGTCAACCCCAGAGGAGGAGGAGTTAAGGATGGATGCTCAGGGAGGAAGGGGTGAACAGCTGGTGCTAAGGGTTGAGGTCCATCTTTTATGATCATGTAATCTCCTTGAAGTACAAAGTGAGTGTGTTCTCTTGAGGAGGGGGAGATAAGGACGATGTTCAAGGTTTGACAAAGGTTCCCCAAACGTGAAATGCTGTATCAATGTTGAGTGAGTGGGAAGGTGAACTGACAGCTGAGGGACAGTGTAATTGCTGAGCAGTTTTGAGGGAGGCTTTGAGATTGGAGAAAGTAAGGTCAGAGTGTTGAGAAAGGTTCAGGGGAGAGAAGTTCTGTGGTAAAGGTCCTTGGACGTTACTAGCATTTAGATAAGGTCTTCTAGGAAGACAGTGCCACTCATTAAAAAGAAAATGGCCTTGAACAGAATTCCAGCAACATTTAAAAATCATCAAAGGAGATAGGAAAAGTTGGCAAATGAAGAGAGAAACAGAACCAAAGAAAGAGAGTACAGGCATACCTTGGAGATACTGCAGGTTTGGTTCCAGTCACAGCAATAAAGTGAATATTGCAATAAAGTAAATATTGTAATCAAGTGAGTCAATGTTTTTTCTTTTTTTCCAGTGCCTATAAAAGCCATGTTTACACCATATTGTAGTCTATTAACTGTGCAGTAGTATTATATTTTTAAAAAGGATGTGCGTACTTTAATTAAAGATACTGTATTGTTAAAAAAGTGCTGAGATTCATCTAAACTTTCAGTGAGTTGTCATCATTTTGCTGGTGGAGGGTCTTGCTCCAGTGTTGATGGTGCTGTTGGATCAGGGTGAATTGGCTGCGACAGTTTCTTAGAATAAGACAGCAGTGACGTTTGCCACATTGATTGACTCTTCCTTTCACAAAGGAGTTCTTTGTAGCATGTGATGATGCTGTTTGATAGCATTTTACCCGCACAGAACCTCTTTCAAAATTGGAGTCAGTCCTCTCAAACTCTGCCACTGCTTTATCAACTAAGTTTGTGGAATTCTAAATCCTTTGTTGTGATTTCAAAGATACACAGCATCTTCATGAGGAGTAGATTTCATCTCAGGAAACTACTTCCTTTGCTCATCAATAAGAAGCTAATTCTTTTCTGTTCAAGTTTCATCATGATATGGCAGCAATTCAGTCACATTTTCTGGCTCCACATCTAATTGTAGTTCTCTTGTTATTTCCACCACATCTGTCGTGACTTCCTCCACTGAGGACTTGAACTTGTAAACTCTTGCTAATATTGATGTTTTAAATATCCCATGAATCAGGAATGTTCTTAATGACATCCAGAAGGGTGAATCCTTTCCAGAAGGTTCTCAATTTACTTTGCCCAAATCCATCAGTGGAATCACTATCTATGGCAGCTGTAGCCTTACAAAATGTATTTCTTAAATAATAAGACTTGAAAGTCAAAGGTATTCTTGATCCATGGGCTACAGAATGGATGCTCTGTTAGCAGGTGTGAAAACAGCATTCATACCCTTGTACATCTCCATCAGAGCTCTTGGGTGACCAGGCACATTGTCAGTGAGCAGTAATATTTTGAAAGTAATATTTTGAAGTACTTGAGCAGTAGTTCTCAACAATGGGCTTAAAATATTCAATAAGTCATGCTGTAAGCAGATGTGCTGTGGTCCAGGCTTTGTTTTTCTATTTATAGAGCACAGGTAGGGTAAATTTAACATAATTCTCAAGGGCCATAGGAATTTTGGAATGACTAAATGAGCACTGTCTTCAACTTAAAGTCATCAGCTGTATTAGCCCCTAGCAAGAGAGTCAACCTGTCTTTTGTAGCTCTGAAGCCAAGCATTGACTTCTCCTCTCTAGCTATGAAGTCTTAGATGGTGTCTTCCAATAGAACACTGCTTCATCTACATTGAAAAATCTGTCATTTGATGTAGCCATCTTCATCTGTGATCTCAGCTAGATATTCTGGAGAACTTGCCGCAGCTTCTCCATCAACACTTGTTTCTTCACCTACACTTTTATGTCATGGAAACAGCTTCTTAAACCTTATGAACCAACCTCTGCTGGCTCCAACTTTTCCTTCTGCAACTTCCTCACCTCGCTCAGCCTTCATGGAATTAAAGAGAGTCAGGGCCTTGCTCGGGATTAGGCCTTGGCTTAAGGGAATGTTGTGGCTGGTTTGATCTTCTGTCCAGACCATTCGAACTTTCTCCCTGTTAGCTGTTTTTCTTTATCATTCATGTGTTCACTGGAGTAGCACTTTTAATTTCCTTCAGTAACTTCCTTTGCATTCACAACTAACTGATGGAAGAGGCCTAGGTTTTGACCTATCTTGGCTTTCTATGTGCCTTCCTCACTAAGCTTGATCATTTCCAGCTTTTGATTTAAAGTGAGAGATGTGTGACCCTTCCTTTCACTTGAACAGTCTTTGCTGTCTTATGTGGGCAAGGCTTGCAGCGATCCAAAATAATTACAATAGTGATATCAGAGATCACTGACCACTGCTTACCATACCACATGATAATAATGAAAAGTTTGAGATATTGCAAGAATTATAAAAATGTGTTCAGAAACATAAAGTGAACACATGGTGTTAGGAAAAATGCTTCATGCATGGTTGCCACAAACTTCCAATTGGAAAAAAACCCTATATCTGTGAAATGCAATAAAACAAAGTACAATACAATGAAATCTGCCTGCCTTTTGTAAAGAAGATAATGGTTAAAAAACAAAACAAACAAACAAAAAACCTAGGTTGTGTTCTAGGAAGGCAGTGCTAATTTGTATTTCCATTAGCAGCATTTAGAGTACTTGTGTTCCCACTCCCACACACTTTTTCCCCAAACAGGCTGTTACTGTGTATTTCTTTTCAATGGAATGTTTAGTAAAACTATTTCAGTAATATTTTGTCTGTGATCACAGGCCAGCTTTCTCTTAAAGTACTTTTTAATTCAAACTTTTAAAGTCCAAATTAAGGATGCTTATTGCACTAACATATATTGCATAACAAATTTGAGCTGTTTTCCTATTCTTTGTATTCAGATAATTTTCACAGCAGGAAACTGACAAGCAGAAATGTTTCTTTGAGAGAGACTGATTGCTTCCTTCTTTTACTTAGTAAATCACATGATTTTCTTGTCAAAGTTGAGGAGGGTGAGAATGTTTTGGGAGGTGGGGTGGGACTCCTGGGAGTGGCCAGTGACATGGAAAGGGAGGACTCCAACAAACTTTATACTTAACTACTGTCAACAACATTAGCAGGTGGAGGGACTTTACCAAATCACAGTGAAGTAAGTGGTTGCTGATCCTAATTCCTCTGCGATTCCTGAGAGTCTGTGCTTCATTTAGGAGAATTGCAGTGCAGGTCTGAGTTCTTCATTGCTGCAACCTGAGCGATTGCATCCTTTGTAACTTTCATCGTTGGTGCTGATTGTTTTGTGTTATAAGAAAGAAAAGAAAACCTAGAGAAAAGAAAGTCATTTTCATTTGAGGTTTTAAGGGGAAAACAAATGTCTGTTCTGTAGACCTATGTAGAAACCAAAGGCAACCCTGAGTGTCAGCTGCCCTGCGAGCAGGCAGGAAGACTGGTCACAGAGTTGGGAAGCTTGAGTGACACTGGGCTGCCCTCTTTCCCTCCCTACTCACTGCTTGAGTGTCATCTAGAGTGTTGTCTAGACGTCTGCTCAAGTCCAGTCACTATAGCGCTCATCTTTAAAGCTTTGCATTGAGATATAATTTTGGATTTACAGAATAGCTGCCTGGGTAGTAAGAGAGTTCCGAGTTCCCCTAAGTTCTTGTAGATCCTTTATCGGGCTACCTTTAATACAAAAATGTTACATGACTGCGGGGAGCATTTATGAAGTAAGTAATTCAGAAGTTAACTGACTACAGACTTTATTTGGATTTTCTTAGATGCACTTTTTCTGTTTTAAGATCCAATCCCAGATACTGTGTTGCATTTAGTATCTTTAATGTGGTTTTCTTAGGTTTTCTCTTAGCATACTGGGATTCTATACTTTGAATAATGATACAATGTGTAACAATTTGTCAAATGCATTTTACAAGAAAAATTAGTAAAAGGTTTTACTTCTGATAGATATATTTTAGATGGACAAAACAGGAAAGTATTCTGAATATTTTTGAATTGTGCACTAACCTGTATTAGGTGACTTTTACTTGTAAATTTATTTATTTATTATAGTGTTACAGGTTACAAGTGAGGATTTTCTACATAAGTAGGCTGCATGCAGGTGAAGTTTGAGTTTCTAGGTGACCCTCACTTTCCCTGGTAGTGTACCAGGTACCCTTTGTGTTATCATGTGCCCTTCCCCCT
>NW_007009419.1:0-24400 GCF_000164805.1 Carlito syrichta | reverse complement strand
CCCCCCTCCCCTAGTAGTGTGTATTAGGCTATTTTTAAATTGAGGGTTTTTTTTTTTGGAGACAGGATCTCACTCTGTTGCCCAGGTTGGAGTACAGTGGCACAATCATGACTCACTGCGTCCTCTACCTCCTGGGATCAGGCTGTCCTTCCACCTCAGTCTCCCAAGTAGCTGGGACTACAGGTGCGTGCCATTGTGCTAGGTCAATTATTTTTTGTAGAGACCACATCTTGCTGTGTTACCCAGACTGGTCTCAAATTTCTGGCCTCAAGCGGTTCTCCTGCTTCAGCCTCCCCAAGTACTAGAATTACTGTCCTGAACCACCGTGCCTGGCTTAAATTGAGATATTTTTACATATAAGGAATTGTATAAAATTAAATAACTCTAAGATGGGAAAGACTTCTGACTTATGGCAGACTAGACACCTGTCTCTCAGCTTCCTCTAGAATGATGTTTTTCCTAATTTATAAATTAGAGACTGTGAGACAAGTACATGGCTATATTGCAAGGTAGACTATGACTAATCCCTTCTGTGTCATATAGTGCTCAGGAGTTGGAAGGAGGATGTAATTATTTCCTAGAATGCTTCCTGCAGAGGGCATTCAGGCATTCACTGCATTTGCTGTGTGCCAAGCCCCAGGCTAGGTCTTGTGGGGCCCTTGTAAGGTTGCTGCTTATGTGGGAACATGTTTCCTGATCTTCGCACTAGGCACAAATGAATCTTTGTTCTGGACAAAAGATTGCTTCCTAAAAGAAAATGTATTCTTGGATTAGTGTTTTGCTCTGCTACCAAGTATTTTATTCTGATATCTCTAACATGTTAACGGTTTCTCAGAGAGTTATTTTCTAACTTCAGAGAATATTATTTATGTTTATAACATTACCATTCTTGGTATGTATCTGGAATGGTTCAAAGAAAGGATGTAAAAACAAGCAGGAAAACCTAAATAAACCAGTTATCATTTGTACTCAGCAGTATTCTATTTCATTTATGCCACAAATGTACATTACACATGATTTCCACAAGCACCACAGACCCTTGTGACCAAATTAAAATGAACTTGGCTAGGGAGTAAAAGAAGATTTTGTTTATTTTTGGCATTTTAGTAATGAGATTCTCAATTTAAAGATATTTTAAAAGTGAGAATAAATAAGGCTAATCTAAAAAACCATATACTGTATTATCTCAAACTCCTGGGCTCAGGCAATCCTCTCGCCTCAGCCCCTACGCGTGACCATATTATATTATCAAAAAGACATTTAAAAAAACCTCTAATGTCACAGGAATATTAAAGTATACAGTATGTGTTATTAAAAAGCTTAAAGTAATCTTATTTTTAAAATTTCTGAATATGAAGATTTTCAAATGAACAAGAACATTGAAAGAATAGTATGTTATCACCCATTTCTCCACTTGTAATTATGAAACTTTTTGAAAAATCATACTTGTTTCAACTGTGTATGGATGCATGATATTTATTTGTATACACACACACACACACACACACACACACACACACACGCGCTCTTTCAGACACACAATGTATCTGACTCAGTTGAAAGTATGTTGCAAACATCAGGCTTCATCTTCTACACCATTATAATACCCTTGTCACATTGGAGATACTTGACAGTTATCTCATATCTGGTGTCTAGTCCATATTCAGATATCCTTAGCTATCCTGATAAGATTGTTTCAGACTGGGATCCACTTAGAACTTAATCTTTTCCTCCCATCCAGTTAGCTTGTTTTCAAAGTTTAGGCAAAAAAAGTCAACTTTAGTTACGGAGTGTTTTACTTGATGGGTTTGTTTTATTGTGATGTCATCTTTTCTGCTCTCTATTCCCTGTAGTTTCTGTAAACTTAAACTTATTTTATTGTCCAAAGTTATGGTTTCCAGAATTTATAAATTTTGACATGATTTGCTGATGTTACACGATTCTGACAGATATTTATAGCATTGTTTTTGTTCACATCATTATCCACTGTCACTGTTACTCAGGCTTGTGTTATCTGTTTTGATTTTCTTCCTTATTAAAGATATGTCTGTGGGTAAAATAGAGCAAGTCAGATAACTGTAAAAATCACAGATTTTTTACCACGCAACTCTTGGCACTGCTCCAGGTCTTGGTGCTGTGGCTTTCCACTGACAATGACTTTCAACCTTTGTGTTTACTGATACACAAGGCAGGGGTGAGGAGCATCAAGGAATGGCTCCAGCCACGCCCGAGCTCCCACCCATTGTGGGGAGCTACTGCTATCTCTTTCTTCTATAGTAGAGTTCTTGTGGTGACATAGGCTGGAGTGAAGTGAATGCGGGGATAGTCCTGAATATGCTTTTTTTTTTTAAGGAAACAGCCTTGGAAGATTATTAGGAATTCTTTTTCACACCTTGTTAGTGTGTGTCATGTGACTTCCCTTGAGAGTTGCTGACCTGTTGCACAAGACAGTTGTATATCCGGGTGACTTCTAGGACAGCGTTGCCACCACCTTCATTTATTTATTTATTTTTTAAGAAAACAAACAACACTGTCCAGTAACTAGGAGGTAGCCTGCCCAGGTCCCATTCTGCCCCAACCCCCAAATACGCTAGGTCTGGGGAGTTTCCTGCTGTGTGGATTTTGAAAAAGAGTTCCCTGCAAATGTCCCAGTAGGAAAGCTCATAGAGGATCTTTTGGATGGTCCCTACCATGGGAGAGTGACCCTGAGAGGTCTTGTCTGTTACCTGTGAGTGTCCAAAAGCGCCTTACCGTTTTCTGCTTAGGTGTTGGCCTAACTCATCTCCTTTTTTCAGCCGTGAGTAGATTGCTGAATAGCTCTGATTCTGGCTTGAGTATAGATTTTATACTGATAATACAAACACTTATATAGTGCATTTTACACGGCATAGTATATTTCTTGAGCATTTCACTCTTGTGTTAAAAATCCTGTTGTTTTTGTCATGAAAATAATACTAGCTGTGAAAACTGTCCCAGACAGTAGTCAACCATGTATACTCCAGAATAAAAGTCTTCTGTTTTCTTTGTCATTCAATACCCCACCAGTTCCCACCCTCAGAACAGTTGTTACTTCTTGGTGTTGTGTATATACACACATCTACACAGGTGTTTGCACTTGAAATGTCTAGTGAGATTGTGTTGTGCTGCAGATGTACATGCAGCTTCCCTCATTTTTTTGAGCCATTTGCTTAGTAATTCATTGTGTGCAGGTGTGATCACTTAGTTAATTAGTTCCCCAGTTGGGGAGGGGTGGTATATAGGTTGTTACCTTTTTTCCTACCATTACTGTGGCAATACAGTAGTGAACATTTATTTATGTAAGAGTTTACTTGTGGGAATTTATAGCATAAGATTCTGCAGATTACTAGGTCAAAGGGTATGCACTTTTTTTTTTTTTGAGTTAGAGTCTCACTCTGTCGCCTAGACTGGGGTGCAGTGGCACTCTCCCGGCCACTGCAGCCTTGACCTGCTGAGCTCTGGGGATCCTTCCGCCTCAACCTCCCAAGTAGCCAGAATTACAGGCACATGCTACCACGCCCAGCTAATTTTTGATTTATTGTAGAGACAA
This sequence comes from Carlito syrichta, assembly GCF_000164805.1. NCBI lineage: Eukaryota > Metazoa > Chordata > Mammalia > Primates > Tarsiidae > Carlito > Carlito syrichta. Next base: position 20,832 of record NW_007009419.1, on the reverse strand, counting down.
GGTCTAGCTAAGTTGCCCGGGTGGGTCTCAAACCCGCGGCCTCAGGCAGTTCACTTGCCTTGGCCTCCCAAAGTGCTGGGATTACAGGTGAGCCACCGAACCTGGCCAAAAAGACTGTTTTTAAACAGTCTTAAAAAATTAACATAGGTAATAGTAACCATTACTAAGGTTATGACTTAATCATTTGCAAGTGTTGAATGTCATAATAAATTGTCAAAGATAAGTTAAAAAAGTAGCTTGTGGAGATAAGACTACGTATTCATGAGATGAGTGGAAGAAAGAACAGTATAGTCTTAGTGAAGTACAAATGGATATTTGGACAAATAGAATTTCTAGAAACAGCATCATATGCACATTCAGAAAATACTGTAACTCAAATAATTTACACTGAAATGGTGTATAGATGTGCTGTATAGACTTATATAAGATAACTCATGGTGACTTGTGTTGGAGAAAGCTGTTGCTAAAAGTATATATGAATAAATTCAGCAAAATTTCTTCATGAAATATAGTAGAAACATATGATATCTAAATATATTTTATATGACACTTTAACTATGAAGACACAGACTTTCACCAAAATTTATAGATCCAAGTTGTCTAAATGCTTTTCTTTATATAAAAGTATAGGAAAAATTGGGCAACCCTCTTGTGTCCCCTCCCATTTGGGAGCTTTTCTGTCTTCTCAATAAACCTTGCTTTCTCAAAAAAAAAAAAGTATAGAAAAAAATCTCATAAAGTATATAAGATTACTTTAGTCCATTCATATACATCCTTCCATTTATTAGGATTTTTTATCACTGATTTTTCATGTCTGTGCCCTGTCTTCTCGTTCATATATAAAAAAGACAGAGCCTCATTGTGTCACCCAGGCTGGAGTGCAGTCACTATTCACAGGCACGATCATAGCTCCCTGCAGCCTCCAACTTCTGGGCTCCCACCTCCCAAATAGCTGGGTTTACAGGCAGATGCCACTGTGCCCTGCTTCACATGGTTTAGCTGCCATCTCTAGCTCCTAGTACAATGACTTACTTGCCCAGAGCAATAGCCTTAGTATCTGTTGGTAGTTGAGTGTGCTGTTCTTTGGCCCCTTTCCAGCTGGATGTTTTGGCATGACTGTTGACTGTCACCTCCATAAGAAGAGCACCCTACTGCAGCTAAAGTTGTAGATTCACAGGCAGGTTATGGAGTGATGTCAGCATCAAATGCAAATATGAACAGATTTTTAAAAGATGGTATCTAGTATTGTTAATGATTCTGTTTGTATTAAAATATTTATTACATAAAGTTCAAAACTTCTGCAGAAATATGTGTAGGCTCAAGTTCCAGTTGCTCCCTGTAAGCCAGTTGTCTTTGGTGAAGTGTGTTGAGTGAGTACTGGTGCTCCTGGCTGGCCCTCTGAAATCAGTTTGACCCTTTTTATAGTTGGAGCTGTAGAATATTATACCTTTTTTCAAGGGAAAGTATGCCTGATTCTCAGTATTGAGAGTACTTTCTGCTTTTGCTCTACAGCCCCGTACTCCAAAGGGAAGCTTCTGCCTGGAGAGCTCAGATGAGACTGAGCAGGTGGCTGGCTCCCAGAGCCGCACCTTTCCCAAGTCTTTGTGGGTGCTTGTATATGGAAAGCTAGAGGCTTATTAAAAACACTCTCTCTGCTCTAACTGTTCCCCTCTCAATTAACAGTCATTTCCTAAGCTTATGGGCATTTTTTGATGACTGAGTCCTTCTTCCTCCTGTCTTCTCAACATTCTCTTCATCTGCCAAAAAACAAAAGTTGGTACAGGTGTGGACCTGAATTCCAAACATTGCGGGAATTCACTTAATCCCTTCACCCTTCCTGGGAAAAAGCTGAAAAGATGATTCTATCAGGATGTGTAAGCTGGGGGCCTTAGGTGTGCATAGAAATCTCAAACTCAGGACTAGTTGGCTGTCTCTCAGCTTCTCAGGACAGGGTTAAATCCATCTTCCACTAGTCATTGGCACCCTGTGAAAACAGCATGGATGACTGGTCTTTGAACAGACTGTGGAAAGAAGGCAGCACTTCTCTATTTTTGTTACTGTTTAGTTTTTATTTCCTGAGTGAGTGTTAAGAAAAGTCAGTCCAACTGTTACTGGTGGATGGAATTTAGAGTCTAGGGTAGGATTAGTATGTGTTTTCCTCTCTAGGGCGTAAGGCATACTGCTTTCAAATTCTGCTAATTTTTTTTGTATTTGCCAGATATACATGTACGTGTATGTGTGTGTGTCTATACATAAAGGTATATTTGTGTATATATGTTTCATTTAATTTTTACTTCCTTTTCTACAAGAGATTAGCAGAGCAGACAACTTTAAAGCTAAGAAAAATTTAAGCTCAGTTTTTCTCTCTAAACATGGCATTAATTGTTTCTCTCTTGGCTTACTATGAGCACTGTTTTCTTACCTTGGTGGCTGGCAACATACTAAGACTCCAAACCACTCAAAGAGAGAAGTATAGATTTCACAAGAATAATCTGAATACATTTAGTGTTTTGAATTTGGAACCAACACTGTTGCGCATCTTTTTCTGATCACTGGGTATTACACTTTGCTGTATCACTTGGGAGGGACAGTTGGGCTTGCTTGTCATTAATATGCAGCTAAACATTTTGAGGAAAAACATCTCATATAAGGAGATGTGAAGAAATGTGAACTTTTGAGTTGTTTCTTTGTATTTGAAAGGCCAGTCTACATGTTTTTGGCTTTACTTTCTCTGAGTCTTTTACAGTTAATCTACTTTTTTGGAAAGATGGTGAGACACAGGCTTTTGATGTTCATGTGTTTTTATTTTCCTTCCTTGTGCTGACAGGCCTCTGCTCCTAGTCCCTGGTCAGCTGTCTGCTGTGAAGCTGTTAAGTAGTGACATATAGCCTTTGAAGTTTTTATCCTTTTTATAGTGATTTCTGTGAAACAAATGAAATTTTTCTCCAATAATCCCAAACCAATGTATTTTAGTGTACATTGATACATTTTCTCACTGAAGGGAAAGACACCAAAAACTTAGTGGTATTATCCAAAACTGTAAACTGTTTTTAATATTAAAAACAATTACAATTACTTTGCTTGCTGAGTGGGTTGGAAGAGCTGTCTGCCAAGTTTTGCCACAGTTGCATGTGCCTTGATTTGGGGCATACGTCAGGAAGGAGCCATCATGGCTTAGTCTACTGATAGCTGCTTCATGGCACAGTTGGATGAAACTGGTGTTGTGGGAAGTTTCAGATTTGCACTTGGCATATGAGAGGGAGTTGTGCTTGCTGATCTTTTGTTTGAGTTACTGGTTAGTTAGAGGAGAAAATAATTTTTCATTTATTAGGGGTCAGCAAACTGTGGCCCATGTGGTTTTTGTATGATCTATGAGCTGAGAGTGATTTGTGCATTTTTAAATAGTTGACAAAAAATATGAAGGGGGAATGTTTTGTGGCACATGAAAATTATGTGAAATTTGTATTTCAGTGTCCATAAATAAAGTTTTATTGGAACACACCATGCTTATTTGTTTACATTTGTTTATATTTGTTTTCTGTGGCCTCTTTTACACGAACAGAGTTGAGTAGATACAACAGATTATCTGTGTAAACTGTGATATATTTGTTTTTTGGCTTTAAACAAATAAAAGTTTACTGACTCCTGGCTGTGGAGCCAAAGTGCTCCTTAATGTCTCTTTTGAGACCCCGTTACTTTCTTGCCTCTTTGTGCCTCTATTTCTCCATCTAAAAAATGGGTCAACCTCATGAGAATATTAGCCCCAACCTCATGAGGTGCTTGTGAGGGTTAAACGCATTACTATCTTTGCAGCACTTGGAAATGTGCCTTGCACATGGTCCTAAGTACTGGATGTTAGGTTGGGTTGATAATCACTTTATAACATAGCCTGAAAAAGATATGTTGACATCAGTTATGATGGAGGACCACCACATGTAGACTAAGGAGGCAGTTCTGATGCAAGACCACTGCACATAGATTAAGGAGGTGGGCTACAACGGCCAGGCACTGTTGGGTCTTGAGTTGGGGGCACAGCAAATAGTGAACATTTTGAATCCAAATCTAAGTGAAGACAGTTGAGCAAGTGTCTCCACATTGCTGCCTAGAAGGGAGTATTGTGTAAAAGATTGTGTTTCAGCCAGCTGTAGAGGAGAGTTACTCACTTGAGTTTAGAAATGAAATATAAGATAAGGTTGCCTCATGACTGTGATGATTCTAGTGTGATTATTTCTGTGATTCCAAGTGGTTTTTTCAAGAGTCCTATCAGATATGTATTTAACATCTTGAATAGCTTGAGCCATCACTCCTGGATGAAGCTGTACCATTTTTTTTTTTTTGAGTTGGAGTCTCACTCCATCGCCCAGGCTAGACTGCAGTGGCATGCTCACAGCCACCCCAGTGTCGACCTGCTGGGCTTAGGCGATCCTTCTGCCTCAGCTTTCCAAGTAGCTGGAACTACAGGCATGTGCTAGTTTGCCTGGCTAATTTTTTGATTTTTTGTAGAGAGTAGATCTCGCCAAGTTGCCCAGGCTGTTCTCGAACCCGTGGGCTCAGGCAGTCCCCTCACCTTGGCCTTCCAAAGTGCTGGGATTACAGGCCTGAGCCACCGTGCCTGGCCTGCACAATTTTTTATGTTAAGGATAACCATCAGGCCAGGCATGGTGGCTCAGGCCTGCAATCCCAGCACTTTGGGAGGCCAAGGTGAGTGGATTGCCTGAGCCTATGGGTTCGAGACCCACCTGGGCAACTTGGCGAGACCTCATCTCTACAATAAATAAAAAATTAGCTGGATGTGGTTCTGACTACTTGGAAGGCTGAGGTGGAAGGCTGGCTGGAGCCCAGCAGGTCGAGGCTGTCGTGGCCGGGAGTGTGCCACTGCACTCCAGTCTGGGTGACAGAGCGAGACTCCAATTCAAAAAAAAAAAAAATGATAGCCATCAGAATCTAGGAAGACTAGACTGTGGTATAAATGACTCAGTCTTCCAGCTTGTTTCTCAACACTTGATTTTCTTTAATCACTGGAAAGAAAACAAAGGGAAATATTTATCCAACTTTTAAAAAAATTGTGGTAAAAACCTCATGACATAAAATTTACCATCTTAACCATTAAAAATAATTTTTTTCCCCCCAGAGACAGGGTCTCACTCTGTTGCCCAGGCTGGACTGAAATTCCTGGGCTCAAGAGATCCTCTGCCTCAGTCTACTGAGTACCTGGGACTACAGAAATGCACCACCACGTCTAGACATCTTAACCATTTTCTAGTGTACTGTTCAGTAGTGCTAAGAATATTGACATTGTTGCACAACGAGTCTCCAGAATTTTTTCATTTTGCAGAATTGAAATTCTATGCCCATTAAACAACAACTCCCCTTTTCTCTCCCCTACCGTCCCCAAGGCCCTGGCAACTACCATCTTATTTCTGTGAATTTGACTATTTAGATACCTTGTATAATAAGTGGACTCATTAAGTTTTTGTTTTTGTTTTTTTGTAACTGGTTTATTTAACTTAGCATAATGTCCTCAAGATTCATCCATATTATAGCACGTGGCAGGCTTTCCTTTTTTTTTTTGAGTTGGAGTCTCACTCTTGTCACCCAGACTGGAGTGCAGTGGCCACTCCCGGCCACCGCAGCCTCGACCTGCTGGGCTCCGGCGATCCTTCCGCCTCAGCCTTCGGAGTAGCCGGAACTACAGGCGCGCGCTACCACGCCCAGCTGATTTTGGCTTTCCTTCTTTTTAAGGCTGAATAACATCCATTGTATAGATGTAATTTGCTTATCCATTCATCTGTTGGTGGGTATTTGGGTTGCTTTCACCTTTTAGCTGTGGTGAATAACACTGCTAACTATATGGGTGTGCAGGTGTCGCTTCAAGGTCATTCTGAGTGTATTCTCAGAAGTGGGTGGTACTGCTAGACTGTATGATAATTCTGTTTTTACCTTTTTGAGGACCTGCCATACTGTTTTCATAGGGACGGCACCATTTACATTCCCACCAGGGCACAAGGATCCACTAGTTTATCTACATCCTTGCCAACACTTTTTTTAAATTTTAATTTTTTAAATAGCAGCTTTCCTAGTGATTGTGAGGTAATACCTTATTGTGGCTTTGATTTACATTTCTTTGCATTTGTCTTTCAAGAGGGATGTTCTCATTGACAGCAATATAATCTGTTTCTCAGCAGGGTGACTTTCTGAGTTTATGTTTGATCTGAATATCTAGAGTTATCTGGTAACTGTCAATACTGCCTACTATTCCCAGTGGTGTGTAATCAGAAGTTAAGTTTTTTTTTGTAACTAATGATATATAAGGAGGAAGATAAGAAACTGCCTTGATGTAGAACTTAACCTATTACTAAATTATCTCTTATTTTTCTAATTATAAAAGAAATACATGCTCGTTACCAAAAAAATAAAAAGGACACAGTAATGTGTAAGTTTATATTTGGTGTATAGCACATGTACAAGTATATCTCTTGATTTTACGCCTATAAGAAGAATTGCTGGGCCTTGGGCTATATATCTATCAACTTATATTTCTACTAACAGTTTAAAAGAGTTCTCCACACTTAATTTTTATCTGATTTCTGAATTTTTGTCCATACGGATGAACATTAAATGGCATATTGTTGTAGTTTTAAATTGTATTTTCCTCATCACCAATGAAGTTGAACATGCTTTCACATGTTTTTATTGACCTTTTATATTTCCTTTTCTCTGTAAGGTATGTTTTTTGTCCTTTTAAAATTGGTTTGTTTGCCTCTTTGTCATTGATTTTGAAGGAGTTTTTTATTGAAATATATTTTGTATGTATACATAATATGCATACAACATACATATAGATAGTAACATGTGTTTTAATATGTCTTCCCTAGCTTGTGAAATGCCTTTTACTTACCTTTTAGCACCTCTCAATGAACAAAAGTCTTTACCTTTTAGCACATCTCAATGAACAAAAGTCCTCTTATGGTGTGGGCTTTAAAGGTATGCTTAAAAACTCTTCCATATCCTGATGCCATAAGGACATTCTTTTCTATTTCTTCTGAGAGTTTTATTGAAGTTTTGCTTTGCTTTTTAAATTAAAGTCATTAATCTATCTGACAACTTAAGTTACAATATGATAAATCTTAAGCACATAGTTCACTTGTTTGCTGAATGCCCATTAAGTCTGTGATGCTGAAAGTTTGGGAACGTTGCCTTAATAAGGCAGTAGTTGCAGTGGTGGCGGAATACCCCAAACAAAGCAGACAAGGTGACTTGCTTTAATAATGGGTATTTTAGAAGATTTGTCAAAAACAAAATTAAATTATAGGCCACTTATTTCTGACTGAACTGGTTTGATTACCTAAGTATTACTTGAAAATCAAGACGTTAACTAATCATAGTGAACCAGAACTGAAAAACATCTGGCATGTCTGCTTTGACTCTGTAGTCTTTTGACATATGAGATATCAGGGAGTGAAGAAGACTCCTCCAACCTGTGTGACGGCAGGTCTCATGTCCATCACTGCCACCTTTGTAGCTGCTCACTGGGGCCTTGTTTCCCTTCAGCAGTCACTGCCTACCCCTTCCCTGCCTTCTCTGCTGTCCACTTGGGGTGTCCTGGGCAAGAGGCACAACCAGCCCTTCTATCCCAGCAGTTTATAACTGTAGATGAACTTTTATGTGAAGATTATTATTACCAAAGGATCCTTCATGTGTTTGACTGCATCAGCATTAATTTGAAGATGACATCTACCTTCAAATATCGTAACTTAAGATAAAAAGTCTCCTTTTGGAAATACTGGTACTTTTTGAAATATTGTGTGCATTAAATCAATAATAACCTGCCAGAAAAATTCAAAATAGAGTTTTTAATTTAGAACTGTGCGGTTGAATGGGATACAGATATTATATTTTAACATAAAACAAATAATTTTATGTTGTAAATTATTTTTTCTTCTGAAGAAGTTACTTTCCCATTAGGTACTGCTTATTGCTAATTAGAATTCTGGATATCTCTGAAAAAAATCTATCTTTAAAAACATAGAATTGATATATATATAATTTAATAAAATATAGAAGCAAGTAGTAAACACCCCAGGTTTTGCCCTTTTGGTGTATACTCCTTAAAACGGAGGAAATCAGTGCCTAACTCTTTTCTAGTTTTTTGGTGTTTGATTTTCGGGCCCACTGGAACTCTGGAAAGGCAGACACTGTTTAAAGTGTCCTTGTCATCTTAGTGGTACACTGGGCTCAGGTTTATGACCCATCTGATCTGATACTGATATTGTTGGCTGCCCTGGAGTGATGCAGGTGAATGGAGAACAAGTGGACATGGAGCTGCTGGTCAGCCAGGGTGTGTCCCACACTGTCTTCCCTTGGGATAAGTCAGACTGTGACAGCACAGCTGTCCTTTCACTTAGAAACCTCCAGGATAACCACTAACAGGGCTTGCACATTTAAACCAGAGATTGGAAAGAAAATGGGTAACTTTTGTAATTCGAGTTGAAAATGCAAGAGACTGTCCAGTGTGTAATGGTTTCTTACATTTTTAAGTCTTTCCGTGTTTAGCGTTTTTTAAAAAAGAAACTGTTCTTACTACACATACCTGCACATTGCAGTGTGCGTTTATCTCTGAGTCATCTGCTGCTTTCAGCTGTGTCATGGCGGGCACAAGCTTGTTTAGACTCATTTTACATACTTGTGTGCTGACTCTATGGAGGCAGACACTGTGGACCATCCCTGCCAAGTCCTCTCTCATCTTCCTTTGGAGGAGCCACTGACATTCTCAGGGAGTTTATCTAACACTCTGAGTAACCATGCTGGGGCTGTTGCCTTTCTGTCCACTTATTTAATATAATCAGTCATTTTCATCTTAATGTGGAGGATAGTGAATTATGCTGGAACTCTGACTCATTTTTTGTTGACACTTTATATTTGAAAATGGAACTGGTAATGTGGAATATACAGTAAAACATGTGGTGAATTTGGCATAAAAAGCCTCCTGTTAGTATTATATTAAGATGGGCAATCTTGGCTAAGCCATTCAAATTCCTGTTGGGAAATGAGGGCGCTGAACTAAATAATCTCTAAAATTCTGGTTCTTATGTGGAAGCCAGCATCACACAGAGGTTTTGGTAAATTCTTCAAGTGGTGTATATGTTTGTAATGTGTGAGACAATTTGTGTGTGCGGCCATTTTGCCCAGAAAAGGTTTTTTGGGGTACTCTCATTTTTCACAATGAATATTAGATTTATTGAAACTATAAATTAAACAACTAAGAATTTTAAGTTCAACTCTTTACAAACCTAACTCTTTTTTTTGTTGGAGTTGGGGTCTCACTGTTGCTCAGACTGGAGTGAGTGCATTGCCATGATCAGGGCTCACTGCAGTCTCAACCTCCTGGGCTCAGGTGATCCTCCTGCCTCATCGTCCCAAGTAACTGGGACTACAGGCACAAGCCATCACACCTGGTTAATCTTTTGATTTTTTTTTTTGTAGACGCAAGGTCTCACTGTGTTGCCTAGGCTGGTCTTAAACTCCTGAACTCAAGTAGTCCTCTTACTTCAGCCTCCCAAAGTGCTGGGATTACAGGTGTGAGCCACTGCATCCAGCCTAATAAATCTAACTTATTTTAATAGTCGTTTTTCAAAAAGTTTTTTTTCCCCATAGCTTAAGATCCTATTAAACTGTATTTATAAATTTAGTGTTCATTTTTTTTTTTTGAGTTGGAAGTCTCACTCCGTCACCCAGACTGGAGTGGAGTGGCACGCTCCCAGCCACCACAGCCTCAACCTGCTGGGCTCCGGCGATCCTTCCGCCTCAGCCTTCCAAGTAGCTGGAACCACAGATACGCGCTACCATGCCTGGCTAATTTTTATTTATTGTAGAGATGAGGGCTTACCAAGTTGCCCGGACGGGTCTTGAACCCGCAGGCTCAGGCAATCCACTCACCTTGGCCTCCCAAAGCACTGGGATTACAGGCTGAGCCACTGAGCCCGGTGTTCATTTTTAAGTGTGTAAATTATTTGACAAATCTTTGCAAGTTGAGAGGATATAGAAAAACAATCTTGGTTTCTCTTACCATACACACAGAGCAGTTCTGCAGTAGATGTGTGGAACATTTCCCTCCGTGCCATGCAGCCAGGCAGTTCTCCAGCAGATTCTGCAGTGGATACCAACTGGTGTTCTCCAGTTAACCTCTGACACTGTCTACCTGGAGATGATGGAAGATCCTGCAGTGGGAGGGTGCAGTCCCACTTCTGATGCCCCTCGCATGCTCCGGTGCTCTGACCAACCAACTATGAACCCGGGTTCCCTCAGCCCTTCCTTGTGTTTTACTCATTTGTGGAGTGGCTCACAGAACTCATGAAACACTTTACTTCTGCTGGTTTGTCATCAAGGATATTACAAAGGGTACAGAGGTCCTGGCATGGAGGGAGGGATGGAGGCTCCTGGAATCCTTTGGGCTTATGGAGGCTTCATTGAGCGCATCAGTCACTGGCTGTTGGTGATTAGCACAGTTTTCAACCCCCTCCCCTCCCTGGAGGTGGGGGTCCTGAAAATTCCAGCCCTTGTCATGAGGTGGGTTCCCTCGCAGCCAGCGCCCGTTCTGAGGCCATCTAGGTGGAGCCCAGCCCTCGGTAAACCCAGTAGCATCTAAAAGACAGCACTGAGAGTTCAAGGATCTTAGGAGTTCTGTGCCAGACAACTGGGATGAAGACCAAATATCAATTTCACAGCATCACAGTACTTAGCTCTTTCAAATCTGATATTTATGGATTTTCAACTTAAAATAATAAGCCTAAACCAGTTATTCAGTAACATTTTTCAATTGAAATCAAGTGTAATTTTTTAGATACATTAATATGCAGGTTATCTTAATCTAAGTATTTAAAAGTACCAAATGTATATCTATTATGCCCATACCCAACAACAAAGTATTAACCTGTGGACTTGATTTATTAATACTTTTTTCCTTGTCCCAATTCCAACTCACACTCTTCCACTCTTAAATAAACTTTTTTTCTTTTAATTTTTTTATTTTAAAGATGTGGGGTACAGTTCAGGGTTAGGTATTCAAATGTTCATTATGCAGGTACCCTTGTTGATGAGATGTGCCCCCCCTTCCCTGGCAGATTCCCACTACTGCCAATCCCGCCCCTCCTCCCCCAGTTTCCTGCTACTGCCAATCCTTTTCTTATAGTATTACAATAATTGTTCAAGGTCTGCTTATGAGTGAGAACATGTGACACTCAGTTCTTCGTTTCTGTGATACATCACTCAGTATTACAGACTCTTAGTCCATCCAGGTTGCTGGAAAGTTCATGATTTTGTCCTTCTTTATGGCTGTGTAATATTCTATTGTGTATATGTACCACATTTTTTTAATCCAGTCCTCTTGATGGGCTGCACAGTTGGTTCCATGTTCTTGCTATTGTGAACAAAGCCGCGATAAACATACATGTGCAGGTATCTTTTTCATAGAGTGATTTTAGTTCTTCTGGGTATATTCTGAGTAGGGGGATTGTGGTGTCGTATGGAAAGTTGATTTTTAGATCTTTTAGGAATCACCACACTGTTTTTCACAGAGGTTGTACTAGTTTACACTCCCACTAGCAGTGTAGAAGTGTTCCCTTTTCGCCATATCCTCTCCAGCGTCTGTTGTTTTTTGTTATTGATGATGGCCATCCTGACTGGAGTTAGGAGGTATTTCAATGTAGTTTTAATTTGCATTTCTTTGATGACAAGTGAGACTGAGCATTTTTTCATGTATCTGTTGGCTGCTTATATGTCTTCTTTTGAGAAGTGTCTGTTCATATCTTTTTCCCACTTTGTAATGGGGCTGTTTGTTTTTTTCTTTTTGGCACGTTTGAGTTCCTACAATACAGGAATTCATATGGAAACGTAAGTGACCATGAATAGCCAAAACAATCCTCAGCAAAAAAAAAACAACAAAAAAACCAAAAAGCAGGAGGTATCACACTTCCAGACTTTAAACTTTATTATAAAGCTACTATAATCAAAACAGTCTGGTTTTAGTACAAGAACAGGCATATAGACCAGTGGAACAGGATAGAGATTCCAGAAGCAGAACTTCAATTTCTCAACCAACTCATCTTCGACAAAGCCTCCACCACCAACCGTTGGGGAGAGGAGAACTTGTTCAGTAAATGGTGCTGGGGAAACTGGCTGACCACATGCAGAAGATTAAAACAAGACCCCTACCCATCACCACACACTAAAATCAACTCTGAATAGATCAAAGACTTAAACGTAAAACCTGAAACTATAAGAAACTTAGAAAATGCAGGAGACACCCTTATGGAAATTGGAACAGGTAACCAGTTCCTGATCAAAACCCAAGTGCCCATGCCATAAGACATAAGATAGACAAGTGCGACCTCATCAAACTGACAAGCTTCTGCAAAACCAAAGAAACCATTAAGAGAGCAGGGAGACAACCCACAGACTGGGAAAAAGTGTTTGTTAACTGTATATCTGACAAAGGTCTAACATCTAGGATCTGCTGGTTTTTTGTTTTTTTTTAAAGAAACTTTGGTCATATCTATACTGTAAACTTACCTGGTTCATTAAGACCTTTTCAGTTTCACCATCTCAGGCGATTTGAGGCTACCCTTTTTAAGCATATTTGAGATTACGGTCTCAGATGGCTGGGGTTGAATCTTATTGAAATGTGGGACCCAGAGTTGCAGATGTCAGGATACTTTTTCTCATGGAAGTTGAGCCTCGTTTTGTAATCTTGGCCAGCAGTGACTGAGGCCTTGCCTCTGAGTGGTGGGCTCTAGCTCTCATTACTCAAGTTCGATGACCTGCAGCCCATGCCTGGAATGTTTAACATATTTAATTAATCTATTGACTGCTTGATTCTCTTCTGTATTCTTTTATGATTTTTATTTGTCAGACTACAATTTTTAGTGGATTTTGCATATCTCCCATGTCTTTTCTGGTTTTACAGTCACAGTTGAAGGTCATTCTCATGACAGATTTAACTTCCAATTTTCTGTAACACAAAGAATGTGTATATCCTAAGAAAAAGTTACACGCTATACTTAAACAGGGATTATATTTGGATCACAGCCTTGATTTCTTCACATAGAGTGCAATAGGATTGATATCCTAGCTCTTCAGTTGTGTTTTTGGCACAGACTGTATGCTTTCCAGTGGAAATATGAGCCACATATGTAATTTAACATTTTCTAATAGCCACAGTAAGTAAAAATAAATAGGTGAAATAAATTTCAGGAGTGTTTTGTTTAACTCAGTATAATCAAATATTTTAATAGGGAATTGCTATAAACATTGAGATATTTTACATTCTTTTTTTCATACTGAGTCTTTGAAATTTTGTGTTATTTTATTCTTACTGCATCTCTCAATTCAGACTAACCACATTTCGGGTGCTACATAGCCATGTGTAGCCCAGTCATATGTGTGCTTAGTACTAGTAGAAACTTAGTACTAGTAGCATAATTGTTACTTTGTATATAAATGTGTGTGTTTATTAGTTTGGATAGAGTTCTCTATGACTAGAATAGAATAGAAAGTGCTTTAACATGCATATCTTTATTTTTTTCTCTTAAAGGCCCTTCCTTCTTCCATGATTATAGTAGCAGTTTATTGTCCTGTGATAGCTGCTGTTTTCATTGTTCTCAAGATGGTAAACTATCGACTACACAGAGCGCTTGATGCTGGAGAAGTTGTGGATAGGAGTGCACGTGAGTTTACAGATCCACGAGCGAAGCCTGAACAAGGCAACTGTGCAACCAGGAGAAAAGACAGCAACGGACCCAGGTCAGGAAACTGTTGTCACTCAGTTGTGGTGCTGTAGATTGTGGTTTACATATGATGATGTGATTATTGTGTTGTACTTGTTCTTGTTATATGACTTTAAGGCACTGTTAGATCTTGGCACTGTAGATACAATGGCAAGTACAGATTGTAACATTAGAGCAGAGCTAAGTGAACTGGCCTGTTTGGGAGATTAAATCAATATCCTTGGCCTCATTACTTTACACGTTAGAACAATATGCTACCGTGTAATGGCTATTTATATCAAAAACCAAAACCAACAGCCTAAAGAAATCATTAAACATGGCTTACAAATTTCAGCATTTATTTTTTATTTACACACATAAATAAATGTATGCACGTTGTAGGCAAATTGTGATAATAGTTTACTTGACATTTATAGTCTGCATTTTTCACCAAATCTGTTTTCAATTTTTTATTGTTACCTTGAACATAGCTGTTCCTTTCCTAACGCTTTACAAGTCTGACTTCTTAAGGCTCCACTCTGAGTAGACGTCGACTCTTTCTGCCTGCTTTCCTTTCCCAGCACTGCTCAGTCACATTCTGTAGCATGACCTTGACCCCCACACACATTCTCTTTTTGACAGAGATACCTACTTTATTCATAGTCAAAAGTCTATTACCCAATAGAAATAATAAGTACCACTAACATAACTCTTAAAAAGCAATTTCTTTGTGAATGCTTGACATTTATGAGCTTATTCTGTCCTTAAAACAATTTTGTGAGGTAAAGGCTGTTATTGTCCCTGATTTACAGATAAGTGAGATCAAATGTACAAGCAGTTGTTTCTACTTAGTATAATATTTTAGGTATCAAGATATAAATGATATGATGAAGAGGGGATGCACCTGTTCTGACAGGTACTCTTTGTATTTTCCAGTGCATTGAAGGCCTTTGCTTATTCTCTTTGGTTACATTTTTTTCCTCCTCCCAACCTTATTACTTTGTTTATTCATTGAAAGATATCTTACCCTTAAAATCATTTTGTTTTATTACATTAATCATGTTCTGAAACTATCTTAATCATTTTTTGCATTTATGAGCTTTCTGAAGGGAGGAGCCTTGTTTTTCTTATAAACCATTATATTCCCAGGTCCAAAATCAGTGTCTGGCACTGAAAGGTACTCAGCAAATTTAAAGTAGTGAAAACAATTTTCTGTGTTTAATGATGATTTTAGTAAAAATAGGTTAAATTTGCTGAGTACCTTTCAGTGCCAGACACTGATTTTGGACCTGGGAATATAATGGTTTGTAAGAAAAACAAGGCTCCTGCCTTCAGAAAGCTCATAAATGCAAAAAATGATTAAGATTAAAATATTCCATCCACACAATGGAATATTTCAGCTATTATTACATTTAAATATTAGAAAGATCACTGCAATGTTTAAATTTAAATGAGTAAATGTTTTACTGTAATTTATATATTTTACTATAATTTATAGTATATTATGTTTTACTATAATTTGGAGTTGCTTAAAAGACTATTCACATTTTTAAGTTTTCCACTAGATATTGCTAAATTCCACAGTTTTTACCATTTAACTACTAAGACCAGCAGTTTGAGGGCAATTTTTTTGTGCACTTTTGAAAGCACGGAGTATCTAGTGTTTTGAAAAACTGTGGTAGACCCCTCATTGTTTATTTTTCTACTTTTGGGTTACTAGTGAAATGAAGGCATTTTTCTTGTGTTATTGCCATTTATATATTATTTTGTGAATTATATATTCTGTTGATGGTTAGTTTTTTTAATATTGATTAGTTTTTTTAATAATATTAATTTTTTATGAAGATATTTACTGCTTTTGTGTCAAATACTTTTCCTCGGTGTGTAACATTTTATTTGTCTGTTTACATGCTATAATTGATTTCTATGTGGTCCAATTTATGTCTGTTTGTTATTTATGCTTTTGATACCAAGTTTTGGAAGATTTTCCTTTCTTCAAATTATATAAATATTCACCTGTATCTACTTTCTGTATTTTTATCATTACTTTTTGCTCTTAAATTGTAGTTAGTTTGAAAACATTTAAACTTTATTTGTTTAGGTTTGTTTGTCCCAACACCATTCATTAAATAATGCATTTCCCCCAGTAATTTAAAATGCTTTCTTTTTCATGTAGCATACTTGTATTACTCATATCAGTTTTTGAACTTTGTTTTTTGCCCCATTGATCTGTCTTTTTTTGCTTTATCATAATTGTTTTTATCTTATAGTATGCTTAATACTTAACAGTGTGACTCTCTCCTCAGTATTTTTTTTCAGTATTATTTTGGCTATTCTCATACATATACTTACTTTTTGTGAGATGTTTTCCTGTATGGTCATCCTCCAGAAAATTCCAATAGAATGCTGATGACAATTATATTAAATTTGAAGAATCTCAACCTTTAAAATAGGGACATGGTTGAGATTTTCATTTATAACCACATAGTTTTACTTGTTACTCATTTACTCATATTTTATGTCTTATACAATTTCACATTTTTCAAATGAGTTCTGTACATTTCTTAAGCCTATTCTGTTTCTATTAAGGAATGCATAATCTTATATTTTGAGTAAGCAAACAGAATGTAGCTGGACACTCAGATGGCCAAGGCTTGAGTCACTTCCTACTCATCTGACCTTTGAGAAGTTACTTAAGCTTTTTTGCCTTGTCTTCCATGTCAGAATGATGAGAAAAGTAATGGTACTATCTCATAGGGTTATTACATGGAATAAATGAGATAAAGTATGTAAAGTCCTTAGAATAATTCCTGGCACATGATAACCACCATTATCGTCCTAACTTTTTTTTGTTTTTGAGTCTGAGTCTCACTCTATTGCCCAGGCTGGAGTACAGTGGCAATGTTTTGGCCACCACAGCCTCGACCTGCTGGGCTCAGGTGATCTTTCTCCTCAGCCTTCTAAGTAGCTGGAACTACAGATATGTATCACCATACCTGGCTACTTTTTTTATTTATTGTAGACACAAGGTCTCACTGTGTTGCCCAGGCTGGTCTCAAGCTCCTGAGCTCAGGTAATCCTCTCACTTCTGCCTCTCAAAGTGCTGAGATTACAGGTGTGAGCCACCGTACCCAGTCCATTGTTGCCTGGGTAGTATAATGAGACCTCGTCTCTACAAAAAGTAAAAAAAATTAGTCAGGCATGGTGGCACATGCCTGTAGTCTCAGCTAACCAGGAGGCTGAGGCAGGAAGATAGCCTGAGCCCAGGAGGTTGAGTCGGCGGTGAGCCATGATCGTGCCACTATACTCTAGTCTGGGCAACAGAATGAAGCCCTGACTCAAAAAAAAATATTGTAAAATATCTACATTCCAAACAGTATATCAAATATATGTATAATTTGGAAAATAATAATCAAGTGAATACTTAATTACCCACAACCCAGCTTACAAAATAGAACATTATACAAATATCATACAAGCTCTGTGTATCTTTCCCATTTCCTTCCACTCTTTATTTCAGGATTGATCATAATCTTGAATTTTGTGTGAATAGCTCCATTGCTTTTCTTTATTATTATGCTTTCTTTGTAAGTATTCCCAAACATACATATTATTTATTTTGTCTGTTTTAGAACATCCTTTAGAAAGGGAATTATATTCTATGAAGTTCTTGGTGAGGGGCTTTTTTCGCATTTCATTGTATTTTATTGACTCGCCTGTGTTGACTTTTGTAGCTAGAGTTTATTCATATTTGCTGTTGCAGAGTCTGCCACTTTAGGAGTAGGCTGTATCTGTTTATTCATTCTTCTGTGGATGGCCGTTCCAGTTGACTCATAGGACACTGTCATGTTCCGTTTTATTAGGTAGTTCCAAGCTGTTTGCCAACATGATTTTGCCAGTGTACACTCTAACTAGTAGTGTGTGAAAGTCCTTATTGTTTCATATCCACATCAACATATGATGTTGGTGAATTTTAAACATTTGCCATTCATGCAAGTGTGTAAGGTGTATCTCATTGTGGCTTTTAGTTAACGTATCTCATTACCAGTGAGGGTGAGCATATCTTATTTTATATATATGGCCCACTTAGGTTTTCCCTTCCTTCCAGTGACCATTTATGTTTCACTTTTCTTTGGAGTTGTCTTTGTCTTATTACTTAATAGGAATCTTTTAACATAGTTATGCCACTCCTTTATTAGTTTTATATATTACAGACATCTCCCAGTTTGTGGCTTGTCATTTTGCTTTTCTTAAGGTTCCTTATGATTTTCATGCATTCTTGAATTTAATATAATGACAAGTATCATTTTTTAGTAATTAATATTTTTGTGTCTTAAGACATTATTTCCTATACTGAGATCAGGATGATATTCTTCTATATTGTCTCTTTTGTTTCATGTTTCTTTTGTTTTCACATTTCAATTTTACATAAAATTCTTTTAGCTTGTAGTGTCTGGCAGGGACTTAACACCTAATTTTCTCTTTATGAATGACTGGTTTACCCAATATTTGCTAACTGGGCGGTCTTTTCTTTGGTAATCTGCACCACTGTCTCTGGTGTCAGTTGGGCTTTCATAGGTGGTGCCATTCTCTTCTGTGGATCTAGCTTCCTGTGCCTGTGCCATGACCACACTGTCTTTGTACTCATAGTAGCTGTATAGCATGACTTGTCAGTGGGTGGGGTGGGGGCCAAGCCTCCCACTTTGTTTTTTACAGAGTAACTTTGCTATTTTTGGCTCTTCATTTTCTGGTATAAGCTTTTTTTTTTTTTTTTTTTTTTTTTCAGTTCAGTTTTTTAAAACATTTATCTTTAAGCCAGCAATATTTAATTTTAATATGGAAAATCACTTGGATTTTGACAGCATGCCTGACTGAGAATATGCAAGTGATATACAATCCCCATGGAAATGACTTTGTGACCCCTGCATTTTATTTAGGTCAGTGTGGCCAGCAGTGGCCACTTCATACTCCTCCATGCAAATGCTGTGAGGAAAGGAAAGAAACTGTGACAAGACAGGCATAGGAGTGGGGAAGTATGAGCAACTGAGAAAGACAAGGAAGGCCAGGAAGGCCTGCCCTGGGAAACAGAAGGCTCTGTGAGCTTGTGTGGTGAGAAGCTGTTCTAAATTGTCAGCCACCCAGTGTGGCAGGGTGAGGACTCGTAGCTGTCCCCTCCTCCTGCCCTGACTTCACGGGGGAGACATTTTGAATTTATAGAAAGTGTGCACTCACCAAGTTGATAGAACTGTAACTGTTTTTCCCAGACTAGGAATATTTAAGGTGGTCTTGTCTCCCCGCGTACTGTCTTGCCCTAGCTCCAGGACTCCCTCTGTGCAGTGTTGATGAAAGATGCCAAAACTCTGTAAAATATTTAAGAAGGTTTATTCTGAGTCAAATGTGAGTGATGTAGGACTAAGGTACCATCCTAAGAGATCCTAAGAGCATATACCCAAGGTGGTTGAATTGCAGCTTCCAGTGTGGCAGGGTGAGGACTCGTAGCTGTCCCCTCCTCCTGCCCTGACTTCACGGGGGAGACATTTTGAATTTATAGAAAGTGTGCACTCACCAAGTTGATAGAACTGTAACTGTTTTTCCCAGACTAGGAATATTTAAGGTGGTCTTGTCTCCCCGCGTACTGTCTTGCCCTAGCTCCAGGACTCCCTCTGTGCAGTGTTGATGAAAGATGCCAAAACTCTGTAAAATATTTAAGAAGGTTTATTCTGAGTCAAATGTGAGTGATGTAGGACTAAGGTACCATCCTAAGAGATCCTAAGAGCATATACCCAAGGTGGTTGAATTGCAGCTTCCAGTGTGGCAGGGTGAGGACTCGTAGCTGTCCCCTCCTCCTGCCCTGACTTCACGGGGGAGACATTTTGAATTTATAGAAAGTGTGCACTCACCAAGTTGATAGAACTGTAACTGTTTTTCCCAGACTAGGAATATTTAAGGTGGTCTTGTCTCCCCGCGTACTGTCTTGCCCTAGCTCCAGGACTCCCTCTGTGCAGTGTTGATGAAAGATGCCAAAACTCTGTAAAATATTTAAGAAGGTTTATTCTGAGTCAAATGTGAGTGATGTAGGACTAAGGTACCATCCTAAGAGATCCTAAGAGCATATACCCAAGGTGGTTGAATTGCAGCTTCCAGTGTGGCAGGGTGAGGACTCGTAGCTGTCCCCTCCTCCTGCCCTGACTTCACGGGGGAGACATTTTGAATTTATAGAAAGTGTGCACTCACCAAGTTGATAGAACTGTAACTGTTTTTCCCAGACTAGGAATATTTAAGGTGGTCTTGTCTCCCCGCGTACTGTCTTGCCCTAGCTCCAGGACTCCCTCTGTGCAGTGTTGATGAAAGATGCCAAAACTCTGTAAAATATTTAAGAAGGTTTTTTTTTTTTTTCCTGAGCCAAATGCGAATGACCTAAGTTCATAACACTGTCCTAAGAGGTATATACCCAAGGTGGTTGAATTGCAGCTTTGTTATGTAGCTCTTTTTTTTTTTTTTTTTTATTAATCAGTATTTTTATTATAGTTTTGTGGGGTACAGTTAAGGGTTAGGTGTACAATTACGTTTCATTCAGACACCCTGTTGATAAGAGGTGTTTTCCCAGCCCCAGACAGATATTTGCTACTGTTAATCCCCTCCCCCTCCCCCCCATAGTTTCCCAGTACCGTCGTCATTTTGTTATAGTATTACATTGGATGTTCAAGGTCCATTATATGAGTGAGAACATGTGATATTCTGATCTTTGTTTCTGTGTGAGGTCACTCAGTATTATAGACTCTAGTTCCATCCAGGTTGCTGCAAAATTCATGATTTTGTTCTTTTTTATGGCTGCGTAGTATTCCATCGTGTATATGTACCACATTTTTTTAATCCAGTCCTCTTTTGATGGGCAGCATGGTTGTTTCCAGGTTCTTGCTATTGTGAACAATGCTGCGATAAACATACGTGTGCAGGTATCTTTTTTATAGAGTGATTTGTGTGCTTCAGGGTATATTCCCAGTAGGGAGATTGCAGGGTCATATGGAAGGTCAATTTTTAGAGCTTTTAGGAATCGCCACACTGCTTTCCA
>NW_007009418.1:3904-4563 GCF_000164805.1 Carlito syrichta | reverse complement strand
TTTCCTTTGTCATGGGAGCCTCCAGAGACTTCCTCCTCTGGGATAGGTTACCAAGTCCCTGGTACTCCTCTGTGATCAATGACCCATTGACTAGCCCTTGTCCGTGATAGCTGTCCCAGTGACTGGCCTTCTTCTGTTTTGTGTGCCTCAGTGACAGGCTCTGCTCTTCCATGGATCCCCAGTGACTGTGCGTCTTCTATGATCAAGTCCAAGTTAATGACCCTCTCTTATGAGTGTCTCTGTGATTGGACCTCCTTCTTATTAGGTGCTTCATTGACTGAAACCCCTCTGTGATTTGGTGCCTCAGTGCCTGATCCTAGTCCAACTTGTGTGCCCCAGTGATTAATCCTTCTTTGTGATGGGTATTCCAATAACTGGGCCTCCTCCATAATTTTTGTTCCATTTAATAGCTCTCCTCTATAATGTGTGCCCCTGGACTGTCTTTCCTCTGTGATGGGTGTCCCAGTGACTGGGATAATTGTTCTCCAAAATTAATGTTCCAATACTTGAGCCTCCTCTATTATGGGTGTCCCAGTCACAGGCAGTATTTTATAGTATGTGACCCAGTGACTGGCTTGCCAATATGAAAAATACCCCAGTGACTGATCATCCTTTGGGATGGGTTCTCCGTGGCTAGGTTTCCTCTGTAATTGCTGGCC
>NW_007009418.1:0-2792 GCF_000164805.1 Carlito syrichta | reverse complement strand
CCATTTGGCCTCTTCTAATGTATGCAAGGGTTAAACTCTGAAACACATCAAAAATGCTTTCTTTCACTTGGTTATGAGTTACTAGATATTGATTAATAACTGATATAAGTATATTCACTCCTTATTTGATCTAGAATAATGTAGTTTAGTGTTTAGACATAAGGTTTTTTAGAAGCACAAGTTTATAGTAAGTTCATTATGAATTCATTATAAGTTCTAACACTTATCTAAGAGTTATGTAGGTGATTTATAACACTGTTTTCACAGATTTAGGATAAAGATTAATCGTTAAGGTTTTTAATTAGTTCTATAGTTAAAATTTTAAGTAAACGTTTATAGAGTGGGCTTTCACTGAATTCATAATATACTAATTGGATACTTTTATGATAAATTAACTAAATACAGAGAGCAACCTTGGGGAACTGGGAAACAACACTAAAAGCTTCTTTTGAGTTTTCTTTAGAAACAAACACTGCAGGATAAGAGGAAAGTAATGAAGACACCTGGACAAGAAATGCAATTACGAAGCTTTGAAGGTCATAGAAGCCCCAGAGAAAAAACTCCTGCTACATGGAGAAAACTTTCCTGAAAACATTCCTGAAACCTTTCAAGAACTGTAACTTGGGATTTTGGACTAAAACTATCATTTAGCAGATAGTGTTCTTGGCTTGTTTGTTGCTTCTAGACAGCTAGATGGTGGTAACTTTTAAAAAATAATATACGTGAAGAAATTTTCTTTGTCTTGCCCCTTTACAAATAGTATAAAAACTTTCAGTTAACTAGCATTAAATGTCATCTGACCTGCAGGCCTCTGACCTGCAAGCACGTGTCCAAGTATATTATTATTTTATAGTAAATTCCTTCTTTCACCTATTGATCTCTCCTTCAGGAAATCCCACACCTTGCAAGAATGGGACCCCTGCACTAACCCTTTTCCAAAATGGGTGTCCTAGTGATTCATCCTTCTCTGTGATTAGTGCCTCAGTGATTAGCTTTCCTCTGTCATGGATTGACTTTTCTCCATAATGGGTGCACCAATTTACTAGTTCTCCTTTGTAATGTGTGCCTCAGTGACTATCCCTCCTCTGTGATGTGCCCTGGAAATGGGTCCTCTTTAGTAATGGGTGCTTCAGTGACTACTCGACCTCTCTTATGGGTACCCCAGTGACTGCTTCCTCTTTGATGGGTGCCCCAGGGACTATGCCTTCTCTGTCATGGGTGACCCAGTGCCTGACCCTCCTCTATAGTATGTGCCACAATAACTGGTCTCCTCTGTGTTCAGTGCCCCAGTGACTGACCCTACTCAATGATGGGTGCCTCATTAGACTGGCCCTTCTCTGGGATCAATCCCCCAGTCACAAGCTCTAAATCATAATAGATACCCTAGTGATTAGCACTCCTCTTTGATTGGTGGCTAAAAATCTGGCTTTCCCCTTGAATGGATGTTCCAGTGACTGGCTGTACCTCGTGATGGTTGCCCAGTACTGAACCTCTTCATAATTTGTGCCACAGTGATTGGACCCCCTGTATTATGAATACCTCAGTGACATAGCTTCCTCTCTGATTGGTGCTCCAGTGATAGGTGTCCTTTCATAATGGCTTAACCAGTGACTAGCTTTTCTCTTTGAATGTTGTTACAATTAATGGACAAATGGGTGCTACAGTTATTTACCCTCCTCTTTGATGTTTGCCCCAGTGAATGGCCTTCCTTTGTGATGATTGCTCCAGTGATTGATCCTCATCTGTGATGGTTGCTCCAGTGACTATCTTCCTCCAAAATTGATGACCCAGTGACTCGCACTCCTTTGCAATGGGTGTCTGAGTAACTGAACTTCTATGAGATAGGTGCTCCAGTGAGTGGGTCTCCTCGGTATTGGTGCCCCAGTATCTGAATCTTCTCCATTATGGGTACTCTAATCACTGTGCCTCCTCTGTAATTGGTGCCAATGACTGGACCTCCTCTATAATAGATGCCACAATGAATATTCCTCATCTCTGATGAGTGTCCCACTTACTGACCTTCCTTCATAATGGTTGTCAGAGATACTGACCTTTTTTAATGGTTGTCCCAGGGACTGAGGCAATTCCATAAAGTATGCACCAATGACAATCTTCCCTTTGATTGGTGTCCCAATGACTGGCCATTCCATGTGATGGGGTGTACTAGTGACTGTCTTCTATAAATGTGTGTCCTAGTAACTTAGATTCCTCCAAATGACTGCTCTAGAGACAAAAACATCTTTTCTGATGGGTGCAACAGTTCCTGGGCCTCCTCCATAATTGGTGTCCCAGTGACTGACCCTCCTCTGTGATGAGTATCCTAGTACCCGAGCCTCTTCCAAAATAGGTGCTGCTTTGACAGGATGCCTTATGTGTTTACTGCTCCAGTGACAGGACTTGGGACACCTATAAGAGTGTCCCCCAAATTGTTTACCCCAGTGACTAGGCCTCCTTGGTGATAGGTGTTCTAGTAATTGGAACTACTCCATAATTGGTGTCTCACGGACTAGCCCTCTTCTGTGATGGATTACCAAATGACTATCTTTCTTCTGTGATGGGTGTCCCAAGCGTTGGCTCTCTACTTGGATAAATGCCCCAGTAACAGTGCTTTCTCTATTTTCGGTGCCCCAGTGACTGGCCCTCATCTGTGAAAAATGCCCCAAGTACTTATTTGATGAGTACCACACTGATTTTGCCTCCTCTGTGGGGGATGCCCTTTTCCATGATAGAAGCCCAAGTGACTAAGCCCCGACTAAGGAGTGTCCCAGTGACTGGCCCTCATCTATGATGTG
>NW_007009417.1:0-600 GCF_000164805.1 Carlito syrichta | reverse complement strand
GGGATTGGTGCAGAGATGGGGTCTCCCTGACTGGTCAAGTGCGGGCCTTGGGTTCCTGGGACTCCAACCATCCTCCAGCCTTGGCATCCCAGAGCAACTGGGATTTCCAGGCATGGGCCCCCACATCGGGCCTTCTGGTTTGTTTTTGATGAAGGATTAAGGCTGGACTCTGGGGCTCAGCCTCGTCATCCCAGTGCTCTGTGATGCTGTGACCAGTAGCCAAACTGAGCCCGTGGGACAAGACCCACCCAGGCACTTCAGTGAGACCTCGTCTCTACTGTGTATCCTATATAAGCCGAGTGTGGTGGCTTGCCCCTATTGTTCTCACTCTGCAGAAAGATGGGGAAGGCTTGCTGGAGCCCGGCTGTTGAGGCTGCAGTGGCTGGGAGTGAGCCTCCGCCCTCCAACCTTGGCAATGTAGTGAGACTCCAACTCAAAGAAATAAAAGAAAAAAGGAAAAAAAGAAGAGCATCCATTTGTGTATGGAATTGGAATAATCATGAACAGACAGAGATCCTTTGTAAAGGAGGCCCCAGCCTTCAACGCAGAATTCCTGAAAGACATTAGATCAGCACTCAATTGGGCTGTGGCTTTGGGAGG
>NW_007009416.1:0-765 GCF_000164805.1 Carlito syrichta | reverse complement strand
CCGAGAAGCAAATCAACATGCGATTTCCTGCCTGAGATGGGTACTACAGGCTGAGGAGAAAACCAAAGCCGGGCCGGGAGAGACACGTCGGAAGCACTTGGTCAACCCCAGAGAGATTCCTCGGGCTGGGGACTTTGGGCAAAGGTTTGCACGATCACCTATTTGGGCCATCACGGGAGCTTGCGGTCTTTTTCTGTGTCCTGTGGCTGAGGTCTGGGTCAAGGGCTTCATTGGACAGAACGATGAGAATCTGTGCCAGAGAGCTTTGCTCAAAACCTCAGAATGCCGCTTTGCCCTCATGGCCGGCCCGAAGTGCCAGGGAGTTAACACCACCAGAAGCAGCTCTCGGTCAATGACAGAGGGTGTGTCTGTTCCCCCGTTTCTCACCTCTTGGGGAAGAGATACGTCAGAGGTCTGTGTTTCCCGAATCTTGCCGTGGAGCTCACCTCCAGTAGCCCACTTGGCAGATTCCTCTATTCGCGCCCCATTCCCTTCCCTGGTCCCCTGCCTGTCTCCCGTGCATTTCCCGAATCACTTGCCCTTGGATGCTTGGAAGGTGCAAGTGATTCACTTACCGTAAGCGAAGACCGTGTCAGATAGCTGGGACCTGTGTGGTTCCTGCTATTTTTTTTTTTTTTTTGAGTTGGAGTCTCACTCTGTCGCCCAGACTGGAGTGCAGTGGCCGCTCCCGGCCACCGCAGCCTCGACCTGCTGGGCTCCGCGCGATCCTTCCGCCTCAGCCTTCCGAGTAGCCGGAATACAGGC
>NW_007009415.1:0-836 GCF_000164805.1 Carlito syrichta | reverse complement strand
TCAGACTTGAGGGGTCATGCCTCTCAGTGAAAGAAAAACATTTAGGTGACTGCACACAGGATCTGGTGGTGGAGGAATGTAAGGAGATCCTGAGGGTACACTAGGCTCCATAAATATGGAACGCTTGGTATGGCACAAAGTGCCACAAAATCTAAAGACAAATGCTGCAATCAAGACAAGTATGTTCATAAAGAGCAATAATGAGTTAAGTAGATATCTATAATATACAAAGAACTCTCAGAAGTGTATAAAAGACAAACAACTCAGTAGGGAAAAAATTAAAAATTGGCTCTGGCAAGACAGTTCATTGTAATGAAAAATGTACTAACCCCTGGAATTTTATGGTAATCTCAGCTTTTTTAGAAATGCTCATGTCAATATACTCAACTAAATTCTCATGGATGAAATGATAGAGAACTTGAGAAGGCAGACAGCAGTGGAAATGTGTTGGGAGCTAATATCTATAGCTACATGATTGAGGCCTATAAAGGCCCATCTAGAAGATCGCCTCTGACACTAGGATATCATTAACACCTACAATATTGGCATATGAATAGTGACCGGTGTGCATACATGGCAATAAAATTTACAATTTAGGATACAAAACTTTTA
Source organism: Carlito syrichta (assembly GCF_000164805.1). Lineage (NCBI taxonomy): Eukaryota > Metazoa > Chordata > Mammalia > Primates > Tarsiidae > Carlito > Carlito syrichta. The sequence goes on along the minus strand of NW_007009415.1, from coordinate 224 downwards.
AGTAAATCTCAATATGCCTGATGGAAAGTGCACAGCAGAATTGTTTTATATGTCTTTGTCCCTTCTAAGTTGTACTTCTTTCCAGACATTTTAAAACTTCTATTTCATGGTAGACTGGTCAGTCAGCTTTTGTTCCCGAAAGCAGTTTCTCCTAGAGCTAAGATTAGAAACTAAATTACCGTAATAGTTTTATTGCCCTGCCTCTAGCCAGGCAGAACGTTTTG
>NW_007009414.1:0-8087 GCF_000164805.1 Carlito syrichta | reverse complement strand
AGGATGTTGATTTATGAGAGAATGATAAAGCCATCCAATCACTCAAGAAAGCTATCCTTTTAAGACAGTAGACAACAATAAGTGAATACAAATATGCTTTCATTGTTGTAGGATGGGAACTCTCTTAGATCAATTTCCTCAGAAGTGGACCCTCCAACAAAGGTTCCCAGGAATTTTATTAAGACATGATCTGGGGACACAATGGTAGAAGAGAAGGAATCATACAAGAAAGCTGAGGCAGCCAGTATCGGGCCCACTCTCAAGACAGTGACCCCCCTGGGTGAGTGGCCCACAGTCTAGGCTGGAGATCCGGTGACTCAGTGCAAGAAATTCAAGGGTGCATGGGAGCTCATATCATCGTGCACCATCTCCACTGGGTCATCAGTTGTTAATTTCCCAGGACTCTTGGTTTCTGTGCTAGTGGAAATTATGACCATAGGCAATAGCAGATCAGGACATCCCAGGCTGGCTGACCAGGAAAGGTGATCAAAAAGAATTGACTGAGTGATGGAAAACAACAAATAATTGAATTAATTTCCCAGCCAGTCAGTAGGAAATATTTTTAAAAACAAAAAAAGCGAGTTTAAATGTATCCAGCTTTAATACCTTTCAAAAATAGCAAATGTGTGCCCATGTGTTAATGATTCAGGAGAGGAGGAATATAGGATGACAGGAAAATAGTACATTTTTACTACAGAAATGAAGTGTGCTAGGTGATGAATTGCCAAGAAAGAGAGACAAGAAAGGAAGTGCTCGGTGAGCAAGTGGCTCTGCAGTGGAAGACAGTGGGTGAAAGAGATGAATTATTTTGTGCTACAGCGAATGGGATTAAGAGACTCCTGTGCACACTGGATGGCAGGAGACTTCTGGGTCACAGTGGGGACCTGCTGAGTACAAGAGGGAAAAAGAGTTCAATATGTGGCTAAAACCACAAAAGCTGGAATTAAGCCCATGCTTAGGAGGTTGGTGGTTAGAGGGACTCTTCCAGGGAGGTTGCAGTGACTTATGCCAACTCTGATTGGTTCATGAATTTGCCTGTTCACATATTCACACAACTGACATGTCTACACTTGTGGGTCTGGATTAATGTTCCAGAAGACCCAGCTCATCACTTGAAAGGGTGCTGTGATGACCATCAGGTACAGTGAGAAAGTGAGGTGAGGTTTACCTCATATCAAAGAAAAATCTGGACTCATTAAGGAAAAGAATCTGCCATTTGATAAGATTTGGAAGCATACCCTACCCTCTTCCAGCAAAAATGTTTCACCCTTAAGTTATGGGTATCGCTTTTCATATACTTACTTCCCAAAAAGTGTGTGAAAATTTTAGAGCCATGGTAAAATGCACTTGGACTCCTCTGAAAAAGTATTATTATTTACTTTTTCTAGTCTAATAACATTTCAATTTGTCAGCAATGTGTAGAACAGCCAGGAAGAGGTACTTGAGCATGTCAATAAAGTAGAATACATTTAGACCCATTTAAGAATGGTTTGAGATATTAGCTTGTGAAACAAAAGCTGCAGCAGGATTAAATAATTAATTAAACTTTACAAATAGAGCTACGAGTAGATGTGGAATGGCTGTAAGCATGAAAATTAGCATCTTTGGGACTCACTTTTTTCTAGAAAAAGTGAATTAACTCCTTGAAGTTAAGTAGAAGCAATGATCTAGAAACAGAGAACATAACTGTGAGCTTGGATAAAATACGAGTGGTTGGCCCTGGGTGATACCATAGCTGTGCAAATATATAGCAGATAGTTGCCATGTACAGTTCACTCTGAGACTAACTTGGTAAAATGAAGGCAATTTAGCTAGAAAAAATGGAGATGACACTTCAGTAAGAATGTTTTCATGTCATTGAGGTACATATGACCTAAATCTAAGAGCTATTTTGCATAGGTCGAATGAGTTTATGAAATGAAATCAGGGCAATAGATCACTTTCGAAATAGGCCTTGAGGAAACAGCATTTTGGCAGATGATACTATGCTTACAAACAACCATGGAGAAGATAACTCAAAACATGTCTCTACCATGGTTTGAATTGCAAGGATAATGCACCACCCAGGGACACACATGCTGGCTTTAATCTGCAACTTAAAGAGCACAACCTGAGAAGGAATTTTGTGAACCAACAGCCTTTCATCCCTCTTGGGAGTTGTTTTAATTATCTATGCTGTACAGTTCTGTTAACTGAGACATAATAAAAAAACTGTCTCCCATCTCTGCTTTGGAGAGGCGAAGTCAGCAGAACTGGTGACATGGCCATTGAAAGGTTCCATTTGAATCAGCAAGTTGGAGACGTGAGACAGAACTTTATACCAGGTCAAACTCTTCCAAATGAATGTGGTGACTGCTTAGAAAGAGAGGGAAAAAATTGCTAATTCCCACCAGAGTTTACCTACCTTATTTAATTCTACTTAATGTTCTTTAATTATTTGATGCAATTCATGCAGCATAAAGTCATCCATTATTGGATACTGCTACCCAACATAATATATGAAGCATGTTGACAGCACAATGTTTCTGGGATTTTTTCTACTAGGCTTAATGCCAATAAGTTGTTCCTGCCATGTAAATGCAAAGATGGTCCCAGCACAGGGGCCCACTGCAGTGAGACCCAGGTCCTTGTGACTAAGCTCATCCTGGGTTCCAGGAAAGGCTCTGCACCATTGAGTACTCAACTCTCACATCACTTAGCTCATTCCATGTACTTTGAGACCTTTATTATAGAGTATGGCATGACATTCTTGGCTTCCTCCTGGACCCAAAAGAGTCTATGACATCTTAATGTCACCTCTGTTCTTATCTTATCTTTCCAGAACAAGTTTCCACTTCCTGGATTAAGTGATTTTCTTAAAATACAAAAATTTCTACCTTAGACAATAGTTATAAACTGTGAAGTACTTTCTTAAACTGTAAATTGCAAAAAGCAACTGTTGCTTGTTAATAACAGTAAGAAAAGTTCAACAAGTTGCACACAGAAGTCCCACAGTTCTGATAGATGATGACAGGGCTGAGGGTACCATCTTCTGCATCTGACTTGGGATTGGTGAGGACTTCAAAAGGTCACTCAAGTTCACACCCACATCTAGTTACCTAGACTAACTTGAATAAGGAACAGAGGAATTACAACCAGAAAACAAAAACACCATTGGGATTTTGGCCATCGTCAAAGTTTGGAGTGGCAAGTGCACTTGTGAAGGTCAAGGAAGGACCCTAACCAACTGCAGCTTGCAGTAAAGGAGGCTTGTGAAAAGACTCCAAGAGGGAAAGCAGTTTTGATGGGCTTTGATGCAACACTATGCTCTAGCAATCCCAGGGGTGTGGATTTTGTGTATGATGCCTAACTGAGGAGGCCAGTCCTTCCTCCTTGCCCTGACAAAGTCAGTGAAAGGGAACCATGTATATGCACATTGGCTTCAATTTTAATTACTTAACACTTTAGGGCAGCACTCCCAACTTTTCTGGCATCAGGGACTGGTTTTGTGGAAGACAATTTTTCCATGGATGGGGCATGGAGAGGTGGTGATGTGCACTCACATCTCACTACTCATGTTCGTCTATATTTGCAGCTGCTCCCCAGAATGACCATCACTGCCTCAGCTCCACCTCAGATCATCAGACATTATATTCTCATAAGGAGTATGCAACCTAGATCTCGTGCATGCACAGTTCCTGATGGGTTCACACTCCAATATGAATCTAATGCTGTCACTGATCTGATAGGAGACAGAGCTCAGGCCATTGTGAGAGTGATTGAGAGTGGCTGTAAATACAGAGGAAACTCCACTCGCTTACTCACCACTCACTTCCAGTTGTGCGTCCTGGATCCTAATAGGGCACAGACTGCAGCCCAGGGGTGGAGACACCTGCTGCAGGGTTTCCCTTGGAGACAGGATGAGTAGAGGAAGGAGCCATCCACCACACGTCACTTAAAAAGTGGCATCCAGATTGCCACCATGAAGAGAGAGAGAGAGAGAGTGAGGACTCTCATCTTTGATGTCAGCTTGAAGCTGGAACAAAAAGAGTCCTAGAAAGAGTGGGTAGAAATTCTAGAATATTTCCTGGAGCTAGATGCTGGCCATCTTCTTTAGCATTTATTTTCAATTATCTTCCTATTTGCTAAACTTGGGAAAGTTCAGTGATGTCAAGCACATAGGGTTTCCTCTGAGGCCATCTTCTTATTATGTGCTTGTTGTTTGAGTGATGAGATGGACATGTTAACTACACACGTGGAAGAGTCTCTGGTAGGTGTTGGGGCCCACCAGCACCTCATTGAGACTCACCACTGTACAACACAGTGAGTGCGTATTTAACACAGGACTCTTTCCCAATTAGGAGTTAATAGGTTATTTCAAACTCTGAAGAGAAACTTGAATCTCTTCTGCAAGCACCATCTTCATCAGTCCCAAGAAAATTAATTGCTAGTGTCCCTTAGGTAGCAGGAGAAACTCAGGGCATTGGGGAATCAACATCTTGCTGACTTGTAATCTGCTTGTCTCATACTAGTCTGTGGCCTCAGCTATCACTGCCCTCTCTCCATGAGGCCTTCTCACATCACAGGGTGCATGTCCTAATGAGAACTCAGAAGATCAATGCAATATCGGCCTCTGGTGAGGGATCTGGGCAGATGATGTTGGAATCCTTTTAACCATGCTTTGGTTAGTTGCTCATCACCTCTGATTCAATAAAATTAATGTTTTCTTACATCCTATTTTGCCACAAGCCTACAGGCACAAGGAAACCCCAAGCTGACATTGAACATAAATATTACCAGATGCTTCTATGCCCTCTAACCAGACCCTTCATTGTATTATCTGGAGCCCGGAAAATTTGGAAGACTCCACAGCAATCAAGAGTTGGATTTGCCTGGACTCCTGGGGATGATTCTGATCCTTCTAAACAGATGCTGATGCATCCAACATGGCGAATCTACCATCCTCATCCTTGCTGGGGAAGCCATCATGCTTCCCCAGACTCGGCGGTCCAATCTGTGTCAGCTGAAGGAATTGCCCTCCACAGGCCCTAAATTGCAGTCCTTCCCTTGATCAATCATTAATGTATAGACCAACAGGAACCAAACACCCTCCACCCCCAGCAACAGAGGTATGGAAGCCTTGCACCAAGACATAATGACCCAGCAGAATAGAAAGCCTGGCTCTCTTCATTTTAGAACTAATGTCATGATAATAAGGATGGTCACTTTACTTTTCATCCTCAATGCCTCCCCCACTCTTTTGTCAGCATAAAGTCAACTTTTTTCAGGTTAGTGGGGAAAGGGAGAAAAACCAGAGACATTGAAGCCCATGGAGAACTCGTAAAAAGGCCTGGTTCTGAGTCTCTGTGGCACACACTCTCTGTTCCTGTATTCCTGCTTCACTAGTTGACTTTCTGTTGTTTCCAGAAGTGACTGCTTCACTTCAAAAGTGCCCTTAGATGTTCAGCACCACCATGGAGAGGCCACGGGCCCTTTTGTGACCAGCCTTGACTCCCAGAAGGAGTGGGTCTTCAGAAGGGGAGGGCACTCTGCCTGGTGCTCCTCAGTGCCACAGTGGCTTTCGTCCAGTGATCCGTGGGCACTACCATGCACATTCAGAGGGAGTGAGAACTTTGAGGGGAAGTGTCTCAGTCCCTCCCTGGGGAGGTGGCAGAACCCCACAGGAAGGACGTTGGCTATGATGATCCTCATGTGGTGCTGTGTGCCATGCTGTCAAGCAGAAGAGACAGGACATTCAGACATGAAAAATAAACAAGAGGAGTACGGACTCATGAAGATTCAAATCCATGCTTTCAGGTCTAGCCTATTTTTTTCTTTTTTTTCTGGAAGTCAGAATGTCAGAATTTTTCTCCCAAATTTACTAATGCAAATACATTTGAATGCAGATAGCATCAATGAGAAGACTGGAGTGTTACTTCCAGTTGTATTTTGTTGGCCCACATCTAGATGCCCAGTCTGGCCTCAAGTTCAGTCTCTGACTCTCAGCCTTCTGGGTTGGAAAAAATCCCATTTTATTAAGCTGTTGAGTGTCATGGGCATGTGTTGTGCAGCACTGTTTTAGGAATAAATAGCTGACATAAGAAAAAAAGGATTGTGACCCCTGACACAGAATATAACAAAAACATAAATCAATAACAGGTAGTTGACACATCAAAATGTGACACTTAATAAAGTTACCAAAAGAAAAAAATATTTGTGACATCAGAGTAGATGAAATTTATAAACAGGATCCAAGGTACACTGACATGAAACAGTATGGATAAATGCAAACAGTAAGATTAAGCATTTCCATTGATAAAAGGCACTATTAAGGGAGTAAAAGAAAGGCAAGCCACAGCCTGAAAGATAACTTTAAAAACCTAAAATCCACCAAAGAATTGAACCTGAAATATACAAAGAACGTTTACAGAGCAATAAGTTAAATAACACATTGGAAAGTCAGGAGAAGACTTTGAGTTCTTTCCTGAGACTGTTTTCAAGCAGTGTATGTGGAAGTAAGAATGCAAGCATATTCGCCTCAAGAAAATGCAAACTAGACCCTCAGAAACATGGCAACCACACACTCGCCCAAACAGCAAAAACATAAGGACTGAGTATATCAAGTATAGCCTGGAGTCCGCTGGAGAGGACGGCAGGAAAACAAAGGATTTATGTGCAAAAGAGGCTTTAATCTGAAAAAAATAAGATGCATGCTATAGATGTATACATTCTCATTCTCCTCAAACATTGAGGACCTGAACAAATCCCTTTGGATAAACACATCATTTAATTATTTAAGGCCTGTCCCAGGTTCAAGGTTCCATGTTCATTGATCCCTACACATGTCATTCCAAATGAAGAGATAAAAAACGAATGTGATGGCACTGTGTGTTAAGTGTGAAAACAGAAATGCAATATCGTGTTTTGTTTCTAATCCAAGCCATGGGGGCACAACTTGGCAAAAAAATAAGTAAAATGTAGTGGGCTGGAGAAATGCAAAGCATCAAATAAAATTAGCTGCCCATGACTGTGGTGGTAATTGGTGTCAACAACGGATTCATCTCAGATTCGCTCATGATGTGTTGACTGGGCTGGACCCTGTCTGTGTAATAAGCATGGAAACCCCACCTCCATGCACCTTGCGGCCACAGTGAGGGCAACCAGCTAGCGGACTGGAGCTCTGGCTTGCAATTGTGCAAACATGCATGTGATGAGGTCCATCCATCTCCTTAGAAGCTCCCTGGAGTTTATAGTTAGAAGTGCACTTACATGTCCACTGAGTTAAGTGCTTTTGAAAGACTTTTGAATGTAGGTTATGAGTTTTATTATGGGTGTATTATTAGATGTGAACAACTGCTACCCAGGGTCCCAGTGAGTAACTCCCAGGAGTGTTGGCTTCTGTCCACCTGGCATGGCATTCTGCTGCCGGTGTCCTGGAACAGGAGAGTTTTTGATGAGTTTGTTGCAAAGTAACACTGCTTTTCTCTGACATTAAAAATAGGCTGACACACAACTAGTTACTTCACCAGCTATAGCTATGGGCCCTTAGTGCTGCAATTCTGAGGGCATTCTCTCTCCCAGTTGCTAGAGCAGGGGTGTCCAGCCTTTTGGCTTCCCTGGGTCACACTGAGAAATGAGAAATTGTCTTGGGCTGCACAAAATTTATATAATATGCAGAAGGTGCCAAAAAATGTATACACATTATAAGAAAGGAAAAAACTATATTAAAGTGATCATACTCCATATATACTGATAACAAAAGATGAATATAAGTCACCTTTGACTTCTGCAATTAAAAGAGGCTCTCAGAGTGGTTACTATCAGCATCTGGACACTTCTGATGGTGGCAAACTAAAAGTCATATATAGATAACATTTCTTAAATATGCATACTTTTTTGCACCCCCAATAGTTAGAGTATATACATAACATGACTTCTTTCTATTATATTTTATATTTAAAGTTTAGACAAATGACAATAATATAAAACTAGGGGGAAATTTGACCTTGTTTTTTTTTGGCTTTTTTGTTTTTTTTTGAGTTGGAGTCTCACTCGGTCACCCAGACTGGAGTGCAGTGGTCGCTCCCGGCCACCGCAGCCTCGACCTG
>NW_007009413.1:0-842 GCF_000164805.1 Carlito syrichta | reverse complement strand
CTGAGATACCACCTAACTCCAGTCAGAATGGCAATTATCAACAAGTCAAAAAATAACAGCTGCTGGAGAGGGTGTGGTGAAAAGGGAACACTTCTACACTGTTGGTGGGAGTGTAAACTAGCGCAACCTCTGTGGAAAGCAGTGTGGCAATTTCTAAAAGCTCTAAAACTTGACCTTCTATATGACCCTGCAATCCCCCTACTGGGAATATACCCTGAAGAACACAAATCACTCTATAAAAAAGATACCTGCACACATATGTTTATCTCAGCATTGTTCACAATAGCAAGAACCTGGAAACAACCATGCTGACCATCAAAAGAGGACTGAATTAAAAAAAATGTGGTACATATACACGATGGAATACTACACAGCCATAAAAAAAGAATAAAATCATGAATTTCACAGCAACCTGAATGGAACTAGAGTCTATAATACTGAGTGACCTCTCACAGAAACAAAGATCAGAATATCACATGTTCTCACTCATATAATGGACCTTGAACATCCAATGTAATACTATAACAAAATGACTGACGGTACTGGGAAACTATGGGGGGGGGAGGGGATTAACAGTAGCAAATATCTGTTTGGGGCTGGGAAAACACCTCTTATCAACAGGGTGTCTGAATGAAACGTAATTGTACACCTAACCCTTAACTGTACCCCACAAAACTATAATAAAAATACTGATTAATTATTAAAAAAAAAAAAAAAAAAAAGACCACATAACCCTAGGTTGTATGTAGAGAGATTGAAAACTGTCTACTCAGCTATAACTTACAGATTAAAAAGTTACTCTCAGACAATTAAAGGATTCTCTGTCTGAAACCAGATTGGAT
>NW_007009412.1:0-826 GCF_000164805.1 Carlito syrichta | reverse complement strand
CTGTCTTTTCTATGTGTATGAGCATAGTTGCTACTATGTCATGGCAATTCTAAGTGAAGATAATTACCTCTATTCTAGAGGTGATGAAACCATGTCTCAGAAGGGTTATCAGTTTCTCTAGAGAAAAAAAGGACAGCATAAAGCCCTTGTCTGTGGCAGGACACTTCTGCATCTCCACACAAGCGACCTGCACACCTAACACTCTTGCTGAAACTCAGGTTTCTACTTTGAATAGTGGAAACATGAACACGTTCATTGCTGTGCTGTTTTGTAAAATGAATGAGGAAAGAGATGTGAGAGTGGTTTAAGTATTTTAACATGCTATCAGATCCAAGTATTTGTGATAACATCTGCATTTTCCAAAGACAAGGGTGAGTGTTAATTTTCTTTCTTTCTTTCTTTCTTTCTTTCTTTCTTTCTTTCTTTCTTTCTTTCTTTCTTTCTTTCTTTCTTTTTCTTTCTTTCTTTCTTTCTTTCTTTCTTTCTTTCTTTCTTTTTTCCTTCGCCCAAACTGAAGTGCAGTGGCATGCATGCTCACGGCCACCCCAGCATCGACCTTCTGGGCTCCAGAGATACTTTTGCCCAGCCTTCCTTTCGAGTATTCGGAACTACAGGCGCGTGCTACCACACCCAGCTATTTTTTTATTTTTATTGTAGAGATGAGGTCTCGCCAAGTTGCCCGGGCTGGTTTCGATCCAGGCTCAGGCAATCCACTTGCCTCGGCCTCCCAAAGTGGTGCGATTACAGGCTGAGCCACTCAGCCTGGCCGAGTGTTAATTTTTCAACAACCATTTGGAAACACTTTTTGAAGAGAATCTGGCATGAA
>NW_007009411.1:0-738 GCF_000164805.1 Carlito syrichta | reverse complement strand
AAAACGAGTAAGCTAGCTAATCAGCCAGCTGGTTAAATCAGCTAGCTTGCTAGCATGATAACTAAGTCAGCTTGTTAGCTAGGTGACTAGCTAGTTAGCTAACAATTTACGGCTACTGGCTAGCTAGGTAGTGAGCTAGTTAAATCAGTTGGCTAGCTAGCTGGTTAGCTGGTTAATTCAGCTAGTTAATAGAACTGGCAAACAAACTGGCAAGGTAGGTAACTAGATAGTTAAGTAAGCTAGATAGCTACTTGGCTAGCTAGTGGTGTCTTCGGGTTAATTCAGTTGGGTAACCAACTGGCTAGCTGGTTAAATCATCTAGTTTAGTCATCTGTCTAGCCAGTTGTGTAGGTAGGTAGCCAGCAAGAAAAGTCAGCTTGCTAGTCAGCAAGGCTAGCTGTTCAATTCACCTAGTTAAGTCAGCTGGCTAGCCTGCTGGCTAGGTAGGTAGCTAGCTAGATTAGTTAGCTGGGTAACCAGCTTGCTAGCTTAAGTCAGCAAGATAAGTCAGCTGGCTAATCAGCTGGCTAGATAGGTTGCCAGCTAAGCTAATTAACTCAGCTTGGTAGCCAGCTGAGTAGCTGGTTAAGTCAGCTAGTTAAGGTAGCTGGCAACCAGCAGGCTAGATATTTAAGTCAACTCATTAAGTCAGCTGGCAACCAGCAGGCTAAGTAGTTAAGTCAACTCATTAAGCCAGCTAGTTAGTTAAAAAACTAGTTAAGTTAGATGGCCAGCTAG
>NW_007009410.1:0-5416 GCF_000164805.1 Carlito syrichta | reverse complement strand
GGCTTTCATCTCATTTTCACAAAAATCCAAAGTCCTTTACCACAGCCTGCAGGCTCTACATTAGTGGTCTTCAAAGTGCTGATCTGGTAGGAAATAAGGAACTTCTGCGTGAAGGTCAATTAATTCACTTCTGTCATGGAGAATGTCTTGCAATGAAAAAGCAACAGCTGAAATAATCAGGACTCAATGAGGTAGGTGATTATCATTGTGGCCCACGCTGCTTGGCTCCTTGCAGATCATCCTTTGAGTAGCACTGCCCTATACAGCCTGGTCCCTTCCTGTGCTTTTCATCTCATCCTACTGATCCAACTCACTTTGGTCACAGTGGCTTCCTGATCATTCCTCCGACATGCCAATATGCTCCTGCCCCAGGGCCTTTGCACTGGTTGTTTTCTTTCCCTGGATCAATCCTTTTCCAGAGACCTACATGACCAGCTCCCTGTCTTCCTTAAGGTATCTGCTCAAATGCCACCTCCTCATGGAATATATCACTGGCCATCTTATATAAATGAGAAGTACCCACCCCTTGTCTAACCATTCCCTTCTCTTTTACTCTTCTTTATTTTCCTGTAAGGACTTATCTCCATCTGAAATAATGCTTGTGTCTTCCTTGATTGTTTCTTACTTCTCATTAGAATATCAGCTCCATAAGACCAGTGTTCTTTTATTAACTTCTGTGTCCCCAGCAACCACTATGAGACTGCTCGATAACTTATTGTTCAAAATAAGGTGAATTAACTCACCTGTTAGTGAATTAACTCACCTCTTAGGTGAATTAACTCACCTGTTAATAACTGGACTCTGGGAATTGAGTAAAGGCACTTTGGCTTAACTGTGGATAAAATGTGGAAATCTCAACCTCTTTGAATTATGTAGATTGAGCCCTGCTGCTGATGTCTACTGCTGTGTCATAAAAACTCCAAAGTTAGTGGTATAAAATATCTATCATTGAATTATGCTCAAAGATGCCATGGACCAGGGATTCCGATGGAAAGAGTGGAGAATGACTTGTTTCTGCTCCACCACATCTGGGGCCTCAGATGGAAAGACTCAAAGTGCTGAAGTTTTTATTTTTTGTAGGAGGGGCAAAACTCTAAATTCATCTTCTTGTAGTCCCGAATGTACTGGAGAATAAAATTAACATGGGGCAGATTAACAAAAAGAAAGCATATAATTTTGTTTAATGCAAGTTTTACCAGGGATGGATGCCCTCATAAAGAAATGAAGACCCCAAAAGAAACAAAGACAATCACTTATATATGGAAAATAAGAGTAAGTTGTAATATGTGATAAAACAAAGAGGCTTGGGTTGGGGTAGAAAACTAGGTACAGAAGTAATGAGGAAGATATGGGTTAGCAGAACAAGGTTTGCTTGTATAGTTTCCCTTCAGCTTCAATTTTTCATCCTTGTGATAAGAATATTATTTTATAGGGAGGGTGTCTTTTACACAGGAAGTTCATCTCCTGCTTTTGAGAACCACAATGATGGTGAGAGTGATCCTCTTGCATTTGTTATTTTTAAGTACCTTTATTATTTTAGATTGAAAAATAAAGTCTATTTAGAAAGTAAATTGGAGAGAGAGAGAAGATTCACTTCCACTAGGTAGGGGAGGGAGCCAAAGCTTAAGAAAACATGGTAACCATAGCTTAATGAACACATAGCCTTGCCAGTGCTTTAAAGAAAGCACAGGCCTTCATGTGCCTTTCATTCAAATTAGTCAACAGGTCTCAGTACATTGTATTTTAAGGTGGCATGTACTTAACTCCTCAACCTGAATAGCAGGGGGCTGAACTATTCTGGTGGCACACTCGCTCACTAATCTGTGCCTGGGCTGGGATGGCTCCAAGGCTGGGCTGAGATAGTAAGGTCAACTAGAGCAGCTACAGGTACCTTACAAGGTCATCAGCAGGGAGTGGGCTCAGCCCTGAAGACACTTTGAGTATAGCAGAGAAAATTTATCTTATTCCACTGCAGTCTGAGAAGGTGCATGGTCATGTTTCAATCTTAGGGAATTTGCTTATGCTTGATTTATGGTCGAGTGTGTGGTCAATCCTAGAGTATTATCCATGTGGTGATGAGCAGAATGTATATTCCATGCTTTTTGGGAGCAGTGTTCTGTATAGGTACCAATTTAGTCCATTTGGTCAAGCATTACATCGAGGTTCTGAATCTCCTTGTTGATTCTTTGTCTTGATGATCTAAGGTTGTGAGTGGGGTATCTAAGTCCCCAGCTAGGATAGTATTAGAGTCAATGTCTTTTTTGAGTTTACCTAGAAGCTTCTTTAAAAAGTTGGTGCTCCTATGTTGGGTGCATATATGTTTAGGATGGATATTTCTTGTTGATGGATTGAACCTTTTATCATTATGTAGTAAACTTCTGTATCTTTTTTTTAATTTTTGGTAGCTTAAAGGGTATTTTGTTTGATATTAAGATGATGCCTGATTTTATTGTGTTCCATTCACCTGAAGTTTTGTTTCCCATTCTCTTACTTTGAGTCTGTGAGAGTCCTTTCTGATGAGATGAGTCTCTTGGAAACAATATATTGTTGTCTCATGATATTTTATCCATTTTGTCATTCTATCCCTTTTCAGTGGTGCATTAATTCATTCACATTCAATCTAATTATTGAGATGTGAGAGTTTATGCCTGTCATGCAATTCTTATAGTGTTTATTGCTGTTGCTGCTGTTTGTTTGTTTGTTTTTTCATTGTCTTTCTTTTGGCTTCTGGGTTGATTCATGTGTGTTTTCAATCTTTTTCCTGCACTTTTAGGAAGGGTAGGAAGGGCCTTGTTCTTTTTTGCCTTTCTTCTGTGTTTAATACTTTCTTTAGTGCTTCTTGTAGAGTTGGTCTAGAGGTAGGGTAAACTCTTAGGGATTGAATTTCTGGAACAGATTTTAATTTACCATCACTGAAGAAGCTTAGCTTAGCTTGGTAGGTAATTCTTGGTTGAAATTGTTTATCTTTGAGAACTTTGAAGATTGGGCTCCAAGCTCTCCTAGCCTGAAGTGTTTCTGTAGATAAGTCTGCTGCTATTCTATTTGGTCTTCCCTGGTTGGTAGTTTGACCTTTCTCTCTTGCTGCCTTTAGGATTTTTTCTTTGATACCTACTTTGTGTAGGCAAATTACTGTGTCTAGGAATTGGTCTTGTCATGTGTTGTCTTGCAGTGGTTCTCTGGATCTCTTGTGTTTTTAATGGTCACATCACTGATGAGATGAGGGAAGTTTTCTTGGATAATTTTGTGGAATGTTTGTTCAGGGTGGTCTCTGTCTCTCTATCTGTCTCAGGAATTCCAAGGAACCTTAGGTTCAGCCTCTTGAAATAACCACTCATCCTTTGGAGTTTTTGTTCTGACTTTTTAAGCTTCTTTTCTATGTTTTTAACAGTTTGGGTTAGTTCCATATTTTAGTCCTCAAGATCTGAGATTCTATCTTCTACTTGGTTAATTCTGCTTTCCATGCTTATTAGTCATTTATTTCAATCACTGTATTCTCTACTGCTGCTATCTCCATTATCAACTTCTTCATCCTTTCCTCTTTTCTCTCCTCATTTCTACTTATTCTCTCTATTAGTATCTTGATATCTGAGTTTGTGGTTTGAGTCCAGTCATTCTGGGGGCTGTTCATTGTTTAAGATACAAAGTCTGTATTCTCAGTGATTGACCTCCCAGGGGGCTATTTGAGACCCATATTCTTTTGGGTTTTCTTCATTTTTATAGATTTTTTACCTTTTTACCTCTTTTTAAATTCTGTTTTTCAGTGGTAGGGAGTTAGCTTTTACTTCTGTTTGCTTAATCTCCTATTCTTCCTTATGTAGATCCTCTGACTTTGTTCAATTCTGAAGTTGGACTGGAGGTTGGGGATCTGTACTTTTTGCAGTTTTGAGATTTAATTGAGGGGGAGCTGTGATACACAAACTAACTGAAGACCCCAGTATCCACTAACAGGTGTGTGGGCCTCCTGGAACCCACTTCCCACTGCCTTACAATCTGTCCATGCAATGGGGATATATGTTTGCCCCCTGAAAGCAAGGTGAGGAAAGAAAAAGGAAAATAATGGAAAAAGGAAGGAGGAAGGTATAGAAAGGAAGAAGAGAGAAAACAGACAGGAGTACCGACTAGCAAATAAGCAGAGAAATGAAGACAGAAAAAATTTTAAAAACACAGAGACAATCATGCAAATGCACAAACTGACAAAAATAAAACCCTATTGATGTACTGTCCTCAAAAATACTCATACACAAACAGGAAATATAAAAATATCAGCATTAAAATAGCTGAAACAAAGCAAGCACAAAAACATGATCAAAAACAGAAAGAAAGAAAGAAAAAAGGGAAAAAAACTAACAAAAAAACAAGCAAAACAAAACACAAAAAAGCAAAACTTACTCTGTGGCCATTCCTGTAATTGCAATTTCATTCAGCTGGCGCCACTGCATTAAGGAGCAGCTCTGGTCTCCAGGCACTCCCCTCTGCTCTCAGTGCAGGCTGATAGGGTTGCTCTCAGCATGGGTCAGATGCCTCACGGACTACTGTGGGAGGAGAGTGGATTAGATCTGGACTCACCCAGCTTGCTGCCACTGCTGTCAAGTCTCCTGCTCAGATCTGACATGTCTGTGCCTGTTCCAGTGTGGGGGAGGGGTGTCTGTCCCTCTGAGTTTGATGAGGAGATAACCTCTAGGTTCCAGGTTGGAGGCTAGGTGGGGCAATGCAGGTCAGAAAAAATGGCGTTGGTCAGCATCTCCTCACAAGTGGCAAGGCTCCTTTCCAGCTTTCTACAACCTGCTTTTTCCACAGATCCTGGGGCTCATGTCACTCTACTGTCACAATTGATGGTGTGGGCTTGATACCAGGTGGTGAGGAGCAGCTATTTTCTGCTGCCTCTTCTCAGGAGAGCCCTGAGAACAGCAGACAATCCTGCATGACAGGGGCTCCGATATCAGGACAGTGGGGTGTTGTTGTCACTTCTGGAGGAGAACCCAGATACACGAACCCGAGTCTCCCCTCAGACGGACCTTCACTCACCCACTGGCACACACCCACTCATGCAGAGAGTCTTTATGGGCACTCACTGTTGCGGAGACTCTCACAGTCCAACCTGTTCCCTCGCCATCTTGCCAGAAATCCAAAATAGACATTAATGCCTCCACTAGGTCGGGTCTCACAAGTATTTCATGAAGTTACCTTTTTGAAGAGGTATTTGAGATCACCTAGAGGTTCTGAGATGTAAGATTCAGTTGATTTATCAGCAGGAATGCCAGAGGCTGGAGAGGGAGCTGGCTTGAGTCTGGACAGATGTATCCAGGAGGGGAGTCCCAGGAGTTTGGCTGCAGGGGAATGGTTAGAATGACTTGAAAGGATCCCTTCCATGGTGGCTGAAGGGGCTTAGTTTGTCCTGACAAGTCTTTGAGAAATA
>NW_007009409.1:0-764 GCF_000164805.1 Carlito syrichta | reverse complement strand
AGTTATTTTAGCTAGTTAAGTCAGCTTGCCAGCTAGAAAGCTAGCTATATAAGTAAGCTAGTTATGGCAGCAAGGTAGCTAGTTAAGTCACCTAGTTTATTCAGCTGTCTAGCTTGATATCTAGGTAAGCAGCTAGCTAGTTAAGTCAGCTGGCTAGCCAGGTGGCTAGCTGATTAAATCAGCTAGTTTCTTCAGCTGACCAGCTAGTTAGCTCAGCTAGTTAAGTCAACTGGCTGGCTAGTTAAGTCAGTTAGTTAAATCAGCTGCTAAACCAACTGCATAGCAGGGTAGCTAGCTAGTTAAGTCAGCTGACTAGCAACTTAAGTCACCCAGTTAAGTCAGCTCTCTGGCCAGAAGTTTAGTTAGGTTGTGAGGTAGTTAAATCAGTTGGCAAGTCAGTGGGAAATGTAGGTAGGTAGGTAGCTATGTCAGCTGACTTGCCATCAGTCTTTCTAGTCTAGTTATGTCAGCTAGTTAAGTCAGCTGGCTATATAGCTGTCTAGCTAGGTATCTAGCTAGTTAAATCTGCTGGTCAACCAGCTAGCTAAGTCGTTAAGTCAGCTAGTTAAGTCAGCTGGCTAGGCTACTGGCAAGTTACTTAGCTAGGCAATAAAGTCACCTTGCTAGACAGCTCGCCAGCTAGTTATATCTGCTAGTTTAGTCAGCTGGATAATCAGCTTGCTAGCTAGTTAAGTCAGCTCGTTAAGTCAGTTGTCTAGCCAGCCGGCTATCTAGTTAAAAAAACTTGTTACAAGAGATGTGTA
>NW_007009408.1:0-793 GCF_000164805.1 Carlito syrichta | reverse complement strand
ACTAGAGGATTCAAAAACGTATTTGGACAGGCAGATGAAACAACAAGAAACTGAAGATAAACCAACTCTGAGGAACACTGCAAATGAAGAACACTGAGCAGAAACTAAGGGACTTTGGAATACCATGAAGCAGACCAATGTATGTAGCATCGATGCCTCAGAAGGGGGAGTGAAAAAGAAACATAGAGCTTATTCAAAAGCTTAATAATTGAAAATTCCAAATGTAAGGAAAGACACTGGTATATAAATACAGAAAAAAAATTCCATGTGTATGGTGCTGGGAAAATTGGCTGACCACATGCAGAAGATTGAAACAGGACCCCTATCTATCCCCATGCACAAAGGTTAACTCCAAATGGATCAGAGACCTAAAGGTAAAACCTCAAACCATAAGAACCTTAGAAAAGGAAGGAAATACTCTCATGGAAATCGGAACTGGCATCCAATTCCTGTACAAAACCCGAAACCCACAGGACTTAAGAGAGAAGATAGACAAATGGGACCTTATTAAACTGACAAGCTTCTGCAAAGCCAAAGAAACCATCAAGAGAACAGGGAGACAGCCTACCGACTGGGAAAAAGTATTTGCCAACTCTAGGTCTGACAAAGGCTTAACATCCTGGATCAACAAGGAACTGAAACATACTGAAAAGAAGAAAAGAAACAACCCCATTATAAAATGGGCAAAAGATATGAACAGAACTTCACAAAAGAAGACATTCGAGCAGCCAACAAACACATGAAGAAATGCTCAACCTCACTAATCATCAGGGACATGCAAATCAAAACCACA
>NW_007009407.1:0-717 GCF_000164805.1 Carlito syrichta | reverse complement strand
GCTAGTTAAGGCAGCTGGCTAGTCAGCTAACGAGCTTCGCTATGGAACCTAGTTAAGTAAGCTCACTAGCCATCTGGTTAGCTACGTATTTATGTAGTAAGTCAGCAGGCAAGCTAACAAGCAACGTAGGTAGCTAGCTAGTTTGGTGAGTTGGCTATACACCTGGCTAGTTTATGTAGCTAGGCAGTAAGGTCAGCCTGCTAGCCAGTTGTCAGATTAATTAAGTCATCTAGTTAAGTCAACTGGCTAGACAGCTGGTTAGCTAGGTAGCTAGATAGTAAAGTCAGCTGTCTACTGCACTATCTAGAAAGTCACCTGGTTAAGTCATCTGGCTAGCCAGCTGGCTAGCTAGGTAGCTTGCAACTTAATTCAGCTGGAAACACAGCAGGCCTGCTTGTTAAGTCATCTTGCTATGTCAGCTGGCTAGCAAGCTGGCTAGCTATATACCAGGCTAGCTAATTCAGCTGACTAGCAAGCAGGTCAGCTATTTAAGTCAACTAGTTAAGTCAGCTGGCTAGAGAGCTGGCTAGCTAGGTAGTTAGCTAATTAAGTCAGCTAGTTAAGTCATCTGGCTAGCTAGGTAGCTGGCTAGTTAAGTCAGTTAGTTAAGTCAGCTGACTAGCTACTTAAGTCAGATATTAAAATCAGTTGGATAGCCAGCTGCATATCAGGGTAGCTACCTAGTTAAGTCAGCTGGCTAGCCAGCTGGCTAGGCCG
>NW_007009406.1:0-750 GCF_000164805.1 Carlito syrichta | reverse complement strand
TCCTGACGTGCATCTGATACTGTTTGTTTTACTAATGGTGGCCAGTCTTACAAGGGGTATGTTGTATTTGAAAGTGTTTTCATTTGAATTTCTTTGATGATGAGTGAGGCTGAGCAATTTTCATGTGTCTGCTGGTTGCCCATATCTCTTCTTATGAAAAGTGTCCAATCACGTATTTTGCACTTTTCAAAGCGAAGTTTTGTCTGATTTTTCTGAGTGTTTGAATTTCTTATATATCTAGATGTTATGCCTCTTTACAGATATATAGGTGCAGAATCGTTTTTCCCATTCTGTTTCCTGTATCCCTGCTGTTCTGACAGTTTCTTTTGTTTTTCAGAAGTATATTAATTTGATGAGATCTCATTGTCTAACTTACTTCTTATGGCATGGGTATTTAGGGCTCTGAAGAGGAATTAGTTCTAGTAAATTACGGTACCACTTTCCCTAATGGTGTCTCCTGCGTTTTCTAAGATTATTATAATTTGGTGTTTTACATTTAGGTCTATGATCCATTTAGAGTTAATGTGTCTGGTGACAGATATTGGTCCTGTTTTAATCTTGTGCTTCTTGGCAGCCTTTCCCAACACCTTTAAAGAATGTGTTCTCCTTTACCCAGTTGGTCTTTGAGGTTTTTTGAAAGGTGAGTTGGTTGAGAATTTGAGGATTTCATTCTGTCTTGATCCATTGGCCTATGGACCTATTCTTGTCCAATATCAGGCTGTGTTGATTACTGTAAACATAGAGTAAGTT
>NW_007009405.1:0-459 GCF_000164805.1 Carlito syrichta | reverse complement strand
TAAGAAGGCAAGTAGTATCAAGGACACTAAGAAGGCAAGTAGTATCAGATGACACTAATAAGGCAAGTAGTATCATAAGACCCTAATAAGGTAAGTAGTATCATAAGACACTAATAAGGCAAGTAGTATCAGATGACACTGATATGGCAAGTATTATAAGATGACACTAATAAGGCAGGTAGCAACAGACTAAACTAATACGGCAAGTAGTATCAGATGACAAAATAAGGCAAGTAGCATCAGACGACAATAATAAGGCAAGTAGTACCATAAGACACGAATAATGCAAGTAGAATCAGACGAAACTAATATATCAAGTAGTATCAGACGACAGTAATAAGTCAAGTAGTATCAGACGACAATAATTCGGCAAGTAGTATCACATGACACTAATAAGTCAAGGAGAATCAGAAAATAATAATATGGCAAATAGTATCATAAGACACTAGTATGGCAAGC
>NW_007009404.1:0-748 GCF_000164805.1 Carlito syrichta | reverse complement strand
TAAAATTTATTTTGTTTTGAGAAGTGGGTTAGAGAATTTTAACTATATATTTTTTTAAATTGTTGGGTATCACAACAGCCACTTCATTATTAGTATTTCTCTTTTTTTATTTTTATTTTTTGAGTTGGAGTCTCACTCTGTCGCCCAGACTGGAGTGCAGTAGCCGCTCCCAACCACTTCGGCCTCGACCTGCTGGGCTCCAGCAATGCCTCTGCCTCAGCCTTCTGAGTAGCCGGAATTACAGGCGTGCACTACCATGCCTGGCTGACTTTTTATTTGTTGTAGAGATAAGGCCTCGCCAAGTTGCCCAGGCTGGTCTTGAAACCCTGAGCTCAGGCCATCCTCTTGCCTTGGCCTCACAGTGTACTTGGATGACAGGTGTGAGCCACTGTGCCTGGCAGTATTACAATGTTAAACAGTTTTCTTTTCCTTACTTAAAATGTGTCGTAACATCAATAAGGGTACCCACACTTGACCACACGATGCCCACACATGTCTCTAACCCTGAATTGTACTCCACGTTTTTAAATTTAAAATTTTTTAAAAAAATTTTTTAAAGGATCTATTTTTTTTGGCACTCTCTGAATAAATGGGATCATACAGCACCTCCTGATAAAATACATAATGCTTCCTTCACTTACACAGTAATTGTGAGGTAAACTCACGGATTTTCATGTCACAGTATAGTTCATTTATCTTCATGGTTGGCCAGTATTTCATTCATGTATTCATCCATCTCTCTATGGTG
>NW_007009403.1:0-10348 GCF_000164805.1 Carlito syrichta | reverse complement strand
GAGTCCTTCCTGGACACTGTGCCCTTTCCTATTGCTGACACACAGCCCAGGCCATTTTCCTTCCCAAGAGCCCCCTTTCCACATCTGGCAGATTTCTCCATATTTCTTGCCTCCTTTTGGAAACCTTCAGAATACACATGACTTCAAGGGCATTTTTGTACTCAGAAGCTTACCTACTAACACCTACTTTGTGATAATTTAACACGAACAGTTCACCAGGCCTGGGATTGGCTGCCTTGTAAGCAGCCAGTGTGATTTTGGAGAAAGAGCTGAGCTGAGACACAGGAACCCGTCTTGGTGTGAGCTCTGGCTCCAGCTTCTCACAGCACGGGGCAGATTGCCCTTCCTGTGTCTGTTCTTTACCGACACAAGGATCTTTATGGTTCCATGAACTCTATCATCCGCGAGGTTATTATTATTATTATTTTTGAGTTGGTGTCTCTCTCTGTCGCCCAGACTGGAGTGCAGTAGCACACTCCCGGCCACCGCTGCCTCCACCTGCTGGGCTCCAGCGATCCTTCCACCTCGGCCTTCCAAGGAGCCAGAACTACAGGCATGCACTACCATGCCTCGCTAATATTTGATTTGTTATAGAGACAATGTCTCGCCAAGTTGCCCGGGTGGGTCTCAAACCCGTGAGCTCAGACAACCCACTCACGTCAGCCTCCCAACGCACTGGGATGACGGGCTGAGCCACCGAGCCTGGCCTATTTTTTTTTAATCCTGCATTTACTGACCTCCCAGCATAAGCTATGGTTTGTACCCGGTGCTTTTTCTCCACTCATTCAACACGTTGCGACGGAGCAAACACTGACTGAGCCCTATCCTAGGTGATGGGGCTGCAAGGGAGAGCAAGACAGACTGCTACAGCCTTCACGGAACAGACAGACAGAAGTCTTGCCTCTGAGGGCGAGGCCTCACGCCAGTCTTGGAGATTTGGGCCAGATCATTTAGGAGCTTGCTCACTGTGAGCAGATGTGACCGGCAGGGCCACCGTGTTAACCCAGGTCTGACAACTCCGAGGGTGGCTCACTGTCCACGACCTCCCGGGACCGGAAAGAGTCTGACACCCTCTCCGAAGGGGGCAGCCTCAGGCCAGCGGAGGTGTAGGGCAGCGAGGTCGGAGGTGCCTGATAAGAAGTGACCCTGACAGCGCTTCCCGTGTGAGCTGGGGCCTGGGAGTGAGCATGAAGGCAGGACGGAGGCAGGAGGAAGCGCTGGTGCTGCGGGGCGGGGCATGCGGCGACGTCTGCGTGTCTCCCCTTGTGCCCTTGTTCTTCCTTTGAGATGAGGACGGCTTCCATCCTGCTGACCCCTTTCTGCCCACACTTGCGGGGCTGCCTCGTGAGCAAGAGCCTCCATCCCAGCCGTCTGCTGTTCAGTGACCATCACTGCTGTTGTGACAGTTCGCAGTGTATGCGGGGTCTCCAGGTATATGTCCTGCCTGGCTTTTGGAAGTTGGGGTTTCCTCTCCCTATGCTCCATTCCTTCCACATGTCTCCATGGTCCCACAGGTTCAGCCTTCCCAAATGTACTGTCTTAGTGGAAGAAGACCTGCCGTGGAGGAAGCCATTGGTCTGAAACTTGGGGAGGCCTTTGCTGGGCTTGGACAGCCCAGCGTAGAGATAGGTTAGAGTGCAATGGCTGCAAAAGAGAAGAAGATTGTGAGAGGTGAGGGCTAGGAAGGGAGTCTCACGTGGGGCTGCGGATGGCCAGGAGGGAAACCTGACTACAGGTCTCTCCCTCCCCTGCTCTCTCTACCCTGTCATTAGCCTCACATCTTTGGAGGTTCACGCAAGTAGACAGGCTCTACTTGAACGCGGGGGATGATATTTCAGAGACCATTCTGTGTCTCCACAACATTGCTTCTCTGCTCGGCACATATTTCTCAGCTTCCTTGTAGATTTGCTGGGTCCATGGGATGCAGTTTTGGTAAAAGGAAATGTGGGCAGAAGGGGTGCCTTTTTTCTTGCCCAAGGCACTCTGAGCTGGCTTGCCCCCTCTGTCTCTCTTCCCTTTAGAGAGTGACTGTGGAGACCAAGGGACGAAGCAGAAGGGTCTCAAGATGCAAACAGGCCGAATCTTTGAGTCACCCTATGGAGGCGAGGAAAGTTGCCTGATCTGCATTGAAATAAACACTTGTCATCTATCCTGACACATATAATCAGAACGTGCAGAAAAAAGGATTTACTAGAAAACTCAAGAACGGGGATGGCAGGGCTCAGAAAGAGGTCAGGAACAGCAGGTCAGGCACCATGCTCACCATTCATGGAAGGTTCAGGGCAGGAAACACAGGTTTTATCCTGGGTGTTCAGGAGGTTGCAAAGTGCTGGTGCCTCACAGTCACGCCCCCCTGCCCTCCCCCCCCGCAACAAAACAAACAGGTGTGCGCATGGCCGGACTTCAGCGAGCTGTGGCTCCTGTCAGGACGTCCAGACACGAGTCAGGAAGAGGCAGGCACCAGAACAGTCCCTTCTGGTGGTCTTGACCGTCGCCTTGGTCCACATGGCAGGCTCTGGTGCCCCCTGCTGGCAGCTGCGTGTGTTTCCAGGGCTGGTTTGGGGCGTGATTTTGACTGTGCTTCTCCTGCAGAATCCCGAGCCTGGGTCACCTAGCCTCGCGGGGAAAGCTAGGGCTGGAGGTCACTTGGGTTTGCAGCCCCAATAACCACCGTTTCTGCCTGAAATGGTGTAGCTGAATCTCATAAGTCACCCTTGATGGCATCATCAAGGCCTGGGGAGCAGTGCACAGGGACAGACCCGTGGGAGGTTTGGAGACACAGACTGGGACGCTGGCACTGAGCGATCTGTCACTGACAGTCACCTCGCCTGGAAATACTCCTCATTATCTCAGCTGCGGAGCCTAGTAAACAGTCATCTCCTTGCCTGGCACAACACAAAGAGGTATTTTCAACTGTGAAATGCTGGTAAAATGTGACTTGGTGTTGGTATTGGTTCTGTTCCCAAGCGTGGGATTCATCTGAAATTCTTGGTGTCCACTGGAAGCCATGTGTCTTGGGCACTTTGCCTTGGCCACTTCCAAGAAAGGCCTGGATGCTCCGATCACTTGAGTATTGATCAAACAGCCACTGCTGATGTCACATGTGTAGCCAAGGCCCCCGTGGTTGTGAGGTGCCAGAACTTTGCAACCTCTTTAACACAAACTCAAAGCTCTTCTGTGGTTCAGTACCCCACATGCCCTGGCTCATTATGAGACACCACCCCACTCCAGCTGTTCTATGTTTCCCACACCATATTGATCTTGGGTGGTCACACACAGCCAGAACTCATTTGAGAACCCTCGTCTCTCCAGGGCACAACTCAAGGAAACAGAAATTGGCCCGGAAGTTCTTTGACTCCCTCCGAATCCCCTTTTGTTCACCTGAGCCGTCAACTGCCATGTGCAGGTTTCAATGCCAAGGACATAGCAGATTCTCACACTTTCACCTTTCTATGAGCCTCACCTGCCTGTGGCTGACTTTTTCCTTCTTGGGGATAAGAACGTCCTTTACATTATATCCTGAATTTCTGAAGGAACTCACTCCCGGCCCTCAGAATTGTGGGTCAACAGTTTGCCCTCTGGAGACCCCAAATCTGAAGGCTGTTCTTTTCTTTCTGATGCTTTGGCTCCAATTTAAAGTTAAACTTGAGAAACTACTTATTTCGTCTACAAAAAAACCCACGCTGCCTTCTTCTGGGATAAAAAAATCTGTCTGAGCACTCCTAGGCCCACTCATAAATGCTCCCGTTTGTTTGACGACATTGGACACATCCACCGGAGTGGGGCTTTCCAGAACCTGAGACCAACCTCTCTCTTGTAGGTATCCTCTCCACATACCCCACCCCTCGCCTGTGTTCGCGACGTCTGCTTCCGCCAGACCGGCCTCAGGAAGCCTCGGGCGCATCTGGCGCGCGCGCCGTGTCTCGCGCACCCATCCCCTGATGTGCTTCTGTGCTGGGGGCTTGCTTGGCTTTGCTCTAGGCTTGGGGTCGTTTTTCCGTCGTGTTTTGGCTTCCGTTTCTCTTACTTTGAGAGCTGCGGAGTGTGAAGGGCTCTGTCTGGCTTCGAGCGCCTCCGTCAGGCCACCCGCGGGCACTGCGCCCACCGCCCACCCCTCCCCCCGCGGAGCTGCCGTGTCCAGACACCGTGCTCGGCGCTGTCCTTCGTTTGTTTTTGGCTTCAGCCACTTTGAAGAGACGCACACGACTTTCATCGGGTCTCGAAATGTCCCCACCGCCCCTGCGTGCCCGCGGCACCCGAGAGGCGAGCTTCTTGCTCCTCCTCCCTCTGCCCCTCCCCTGTCTGAACCTCCAGGGTGCAGTCCTTAGGGTCGCCCCCACATGTCAGTGCGAATGTGCGGTGTGGGTTTTCTGTTCCTCGGTTCCCTCGGGGGCCGTTTTCCAATTCCAGCCAAGTTGCCGCAAAAGACATTCTTCCGTTCCTTTTGATGGCTGAATGGTGTTCCACAGCGTGTTTGGACCGCATTTTCATCACAGCCGATTGGCTGCTGAGCATTAGGTTGATTCCCCGTCTTTGACATGGTGAATGGTGCTGTGATGAGCCTGCAGGTGCAGGTGTCTTTTTTAGATGGCGACCCTCGTTCCTTTGGGCGATATCTAGTAGTGGGGTTGCTGGATCAAATGGTAGATCTACTTTTAGTACTTTGAGAAACCTCCATACTGATTTCCATAGAGGCTGTACTAATTTACTCCCATCAATGGTTTATGTGCGTTTCCTTTTCTCCACATCCACACCAGCATCTACTGTTTCTCTTATTTTTTTAATAGTGTCCATACTGGCTGGTGTAAGGTGGTATCTTATTGTTGTTTCTATTTGCATTTTCCTGACAACTAGTGATGTTGAGCATTTTTTATCTGCTTTTTGGCCATTCGTATATCTTCTCTTGACAGATGTCTGTCATGTCATCTACCCACTTTTTAATAGGGTCATTTTTCCCCTGCTGATTTGTTTAAGTTCTTTGTAGATTCTGGATGTTAATTCTTTGTCAGGTGCATAGTTTGAGAATATCTTCTCCCATTCTGTAGGTTGTCTACTTACTCTGTTGATTATTCTTTTACTGTGCAGTAGGTGTTAATTTAATTAGGTCTCAGTTATTTATCTTTTGTTGTTGTTGCACTTGCTTTTGAGGTTTTAGCCATAAATTCTTTGCATAGGTCAATGTCCAGAAGAGTTTTTCCTAGGCTTTCTTCTAGTACTTTCAAGGTTTAGGTCTGAAATTTAAATCTTTAATTCATCTTGAGTTAATTTTTTATATGGGAAGAGATATGAATTTTGTTTTTCTGCATGCACCTATCCAATTTTCCCAGCACCATTTGTTGAATAGAATGTCCTTTCCTCAGTATACATTGTTGTCTGTTTCGTCAAAGACCAGTTGGTTGTAGGTATTTGGGTTTATTTCTGGATTTTTGGGTTTATTGTCTATTTTGTACCATAAGTCCATGTGGCTGCTCTTGTACCAGTACCATGATGCTTAGTTACCACAGCCTTGTAGTAGAATTTGAAGTCAGGCAATGTGATGCCTCCAGTTTTGTTCTTTTGCTGAGTATTTCTTTGGCTATTCTGGTTCTATTTTGGCTTCATGTGCCTTTTAGGATTATTTTCTCTAATTCTGTGAAAAATGGCCATAGGTCTTTTGATAGGGATTGCATTAAATCTGAAGACTACTCTGGGTAATATGGTCATTTTAACAATGTTGAGTCTTCCAATCCATGAGGATGGGATGTTTCTCCATCTGTTTGTGACCTCTACAATTTCTTTTTCTTGCCTGATTGCACTGATAGGAATTTCAGCACTGTGTTGAACAAGAGTGGTGAAAGTGGGCATCCTTACATTGTTCCAGTTTTGAGGGTGTTGTGTACAACATTTTTTCATTTAGGATAAGATTGTGGGTTTTGTTGTATATGGCTTTTATTATTTTGAGAAATATTCCCTTAATGCCTATTTTGTTGAGGGTTTTTGTTCTGAAGGGATGTTGGATTTTATCAAATGCTTTTTCGGTGTCTATTGAAGTTATCATGTGATTTTTGTTTTTAATTCTGTTTATGTAATGGACCACATTTATTGATTTGCATATGTTAAGCCACCCTTCCAACTCTGGGATAAAATCCAGTAGGTCATATTATATTATTTTTTTATGTGCTGCTGAATTCACTTTGCGGATAATTTTAAGGATTTTTGCACCTATGTTCATAAAGGATATTCATCTATCATTTTCTTTTTTTGTTGTGTCATTTCCTGTCTTTGGTGTCAGAGTGACACTGGCCTCATTGAATGAACTAGGGAGAAGTCCCTCCTCTTCCATCTTGTGGAATAGCTTCAGTAAAATTGACTACAGTTCTCCTTGAAGGTGTGGTAGAATTTAGCTGTGAGTCTACCAGGTCCTGGACTTTTTTGTTGTTAGGAACCTTCTAATTACTGTTTCAATCTTGCTACTCATTATTGGTTTGTTCAAGGTTCTGTTTCTTCCTGATTCCAGGTTGGAGGTTTGTGTGTTCCCAATAATGTATCCATTTCCTCTAGAGTATCTAGTTTGTTTGCATAGAGGTGTTCATAACAGTGTCAGATGATCTTTGGAATGGCTGTCTCATATCAGCTGTAATGTCTTCATTTTCATTTCTGATTCTGCTAATTTGAATCTTCTCTCTTCGTTTCTTAATCAATCTAGTTAGTGGTCTCTCAATTTTGTCTGACTTTTCAAAGAACCAATTTTTTTGTTTGTTTCATTGACCCTTTCTATTTTTTTATTTTAATTCCATTTAGTTCTGTTCTGATTTTCATTATTTCTCTTCTTCTGCTAACTATGGGTTTGTTTTGTTCATGTTTTTCTGGTTCCTTAAGATGTGATATTAGGTTGTCGATATGTGATCTTTCGGGCTTTAACATAGGCTTTAAGTAAGATAAGCTTTCCTCTGAGAACAGCTTTGGCTATATCCCAGAGGTTTTGATAACTTGTTTCATTGTTGTCATTCTTTTCCAAGAATTTTTTCTAATTTCCATCTTGATTTCATTGTTGACCTAAGGATCGTTCAGGAGCAAATTGTTTAACTTGCATGTTTTTCTTTGGTTTTGCTAGTTCTTCTTAGCGTTAATTTCTAGTTTTAGTCTACTGTCATCTGAGAAGGGGTTTGACATTATTTTGATTTTTTTTAATTTATTGAGACTTGATTTGTGGCTTATCATATGATCTATCTTGAAGAATGTTCCATGCGCTGATTAGAAAATTGTTTATTCTGTAGTTTTGGAGTGGAATGTTCTGTAGACGTCTGTTAGTTCCACTTGCTGAAAGATCTGGTTTGACTCTAGTGTTCTTTGTTGACCTTGTGTCTTGATAATCTATCCTTACTGTCAGTGGAGTGTTGGAGTCTCACACTATTATTGTATTACTGCCTATCTCATGCAAGTTTTAGTTTTGGTAGAATTTGTTTTATTAAGCTGGAGCTCTGGTGTTAGGTGCATGTAAGTGTAAAATTGTTATGTCTTCTCACTGGATTGAACCATTTATCATTAAGTAATAACCATCTTTGTCTTTATTCACACTTGTTCATTTAAGTCTGTTTGATATAAGAATGGCTACTCCTGCTCATTTTGTGTTTCGATGTGCATAGAATATTCCCCCCACCCCTTTACCTTGATATTGATGTAATTTTGTAAGTGTTCACTGAATGTCTTCCTTCTGCTAAACACTGGGCCAAGCACTAGAAACAGTAGAAGGTATCAGGAAAGAAACAACCAACAGCTGAGAGGAGAAAACATACCAACTGATATTTCAAAATATGATGACACCCAAACGCATATTAATAAAAAGTAATGAATAAGCATTTCAGATAAATAAAGAGACCACAAGCAGGCCAAGGCCGGGAAGACTAGAATTGTGAGACCTGGCCTCTTCCATGAAAGGAGAGAGAGGTGAGGTGGGGAAGGGGGAGGGAACCCAGAAGCCCCAAGTGCTGGTCCGGTGTGGTGAGGGAGGAGGAGAAGAACCCAGCGCCGCTCAGAGGAGACTTCTCAGAGGCTGCAGGATGTCAGCAGAGATGTGATGTGAAGCATCTACACCAGCTTGCCAAGAGAAGGCCAAAAGGTTTCTCCTGACCAAGGAGCCGCGGGACAGCGGAGAAGGGGGATGCCCAGGACCTGACAAGAGAGGCACCTGGGAGTGGGGCTGGGCCGTGGGCGTTGACTGTACACACCAGGGGTGATGCCGGTCCTTCCAGGGTCACCTCCGTCTTCTGCCACGAGGCACCACGGACAGATTCTCCTGCAGGCAGGACCCACCGCAAGTGTCACTTGAGGAGGCCCCACCTGAAGAGTCTCGTTGCCAAGATGATTTCCTTCTCTAATAACTTCTCCATCGCTTTAGAATGGCATGTCACTCTATACTTGGGCGATCCCTCTACAAATAGCCCATCAGTCCTTAAACGTGTGTGGAAAGACCTAGTTTCCATATAACTGGCTTCCTCCGTCTCCCATAAGTCTTATTTTATGCACTAAAAATTACCTTAAGAATAACTGGCAATGAACCAGATGGCATAAAAGATGGAGAACTGCTGACCTAGAGGCATGGGGCAGCCTGGAACACAGGCTGGGCGGGAAAGGACACACCCACGATGTTCCCGTGCATCGGCTGACATTGGGCACATCTGTTGGGCTGAGGCTCTCTGGAAACTGGTTCCACCCTCCTTGTGTATGTATCACCCTCACCTATCCCCCCTCTCAATTGTCTCCATGAACTCTGTTTCCACCAGGTTGACCTCAGTGACTCCCAAACGTATCTGGTGCTCTCTCATCTTTGCACACTCGTCCCTCGATCTGTTCTTGTCAGTGTTCACTGATTGTCTTCTTTCTGCCAAGCACTGGGATGAGTACTAGGGACCGAGAAAGGAACAGGATCACCACCAGCCCTGTCCTTGTGACATGTGGCCCCACCACCCAGCAGACATTCTGCCCGGCCCGCGTCCTGCTCACCCACAACCCCTCCCAGAAGCCCTTCCCGATGTCGTTCAGGTCTGCATTTCTTCTCCAAGGAGGTTCTTGCCAACACCGGCCCACCAGTGCCAGCGGCAGGAGTGTCTGAATCACCGTGTGTTATTCGATTTTTGGAGTTTAGGTAGTCAGATTACAAAAAACCCCATTTTTTGTTATTAGGGTTTAAAAGTTAGGCATTATTCAGGAATTTTCATTTTTTTGGTCTGTTTTATGCTGACAGCTGCAAAAGATAAAAGATTGTTTCTATGTTGCTATAGAAATTGCCTGATTTTCAGATTGTGCTTTCAGTTAACAATTTCTGCAATTGAGTTTATTCTCCTTTTTAAAGCTTTCTACCGCTTTTGGACTCAAATGTCTAAGGCCTTGTTCCTGAACGCCTCACGTTCTTCACACTGTCCTGTGGTCTCAGGCATCTGAGACCTGAAGTGTTGCCTTTGAGGACAAGAATAAAAGTCCCAAACCCTTTGACAGATGAAAGGACCCTCCTTTCACTAACAGATCCCGTAACTTTAATTACCAGCCCCAAGACAGGAGGCTCATCAGGTCCCATGTCCTTCCAGATTTCTCAAAAGCAAGCTTGAGAGAACAGGAGGCTGATGTGCCCTCAGATACTTCACCCGCCCACCTGGTGGCCACCTCATGTCTTTGGTTCCCTTGTGACAGCTGTTGGGATCCACAAGGAGCTTCTTCCTGATAAACCACTCTCAGCTGAGGACAGGCGGTGGCTGGTCACTGGAAAACGTGCCGAAAGTGGACTCGTGCCCCACATTTCACATTTTTCTGCTTAAGACCAAGGACTGGTGGTGGTCAGTCACCGGAGAATGTGCAGAAAGTGGACTCGTGCCCTACATTTCGCCTCTCCCCACCTAGGACCGATTATGACGTCCTTGAATCTTAAACCTCATCCCCACAGTGAACACGGGTCCTGTTTCTCTATGACGCATACTCATAAACCTCATGCATATGTGTGTGGGTCTCTTTCATGAGCTTTCATAAACTCCTCCTGTGTCCTGTGGAATATGAGTGCCCTTTGCTCCATTTAGCATATACACTTCCCTCTTTTCTCTCCCCCATGAAGCTTGGCTCTGCTTTTGGCTAGAGGCTCGCTTCCTGCCTGCAGGTGGTAACCCCCTTAGAAATCGAGCTCTCCAGCCAGGCTCGGTGGCTCACCCTGTAATCCTGCGCCTTTGGGAGGCTGAGGTGAGTGGATTGCCTGAGTCGGCAGGTTCAAGACCCGCCTGGGCAGCGAGACCTCATCTCTACAATAAATCAAAAAATTAGCCAGGCATGGTAGCACGTGCCTATAATTCCGGCTACTTGGAAGGCTGAGGCGGAAGGATCGCCG
>NW_007009402.1:0-720 GCF_000164805.1 Carlito syrichta | reverse complement strand
CCTTTTGCAACATCCTGGATATGTTTAAGAAATATCCATTCTTGCTTATGTTAGCTTTTTACTTTTCAGGGCAAATTCTCTATGGCAAGGATTTATCATCCAGATCATTGAGTGTGTGAGTGAGTGTGTGCATGTGTCTCTGTATGTATGTGTGTGTATACTCACACAGATGTTTTTTAATTACTCTTTTCCTCAAATTCTAACAAATCTCACAATTTAATGATTTAATTATATAGCCTTCTATATGTATATATATATATTTATATATCTATATTTAATTATATAGCCAAAATCTTACAAAATGCCAACATCTTCTATTTGGTTGTTGCAAATCTGATTATTTTTCATCTTTTTCATCCATGTATAAACATGTGTATTTTGCCTGGCTCTTTTGGGGCTGACCATAGTCACACAAAGAACCCATTTCTTAAGTTAGGCATGCTTTTTTACGTGCTAGTAATTATCAGATATAAGAGATGAAATTAAAGTGGAGAAGTAGAAAGATGAAGTTTGACTGGAAAGGTGCTTTGTCTTGTTTATTTATTTTAATTATATGGAAATTAAAAGGTACCACTGACTCATTTAGTGCTCTGTAACATTGGGGGCTGCCTTACTGGAGGGTTTTCCCTTGTTCTCACACCACACACACACACACACACACACACACACACACACTAGATGCTCAGTTACTATTTATAGAGTATCGTCTGCCAGGGTCTT
>NW_007009401.1:0-340 GCF_000164805.1 Carlito syrichta | reverse complement strand
GGAGGCCAGGGCTGCGAGGATGGCCTGAGATGGGAGGTTTGAGAGCAGCTTGGGCAATCTAGTGAGGAAAGGAAAGAAAAAAAAGAAAGAAAGAAAGAGAGAGAGAGAGAGAGAGAGAGAGAGAGAGAGAGAGAGAGAGAAAGAAAGAAAGAAAGAAAGAAAGAAAGAAAGAAAGAAAGAAAGAAAGAAAGAAAGAAAGAAAGAAAGAAAGAGAAAGAAAGAAAGAAAAAATGAATGAATGAAATCCATTCTCCTGGAAATCTTCTGCCTTCAGTCCTTCCCCCCACCACCCCCTTCGTGTTAGGGTCCCCCAAGCTGGCAACTTCAAGTCCCAGCCCCC
>NW_007009400.1:0-835 GCF_000164805.1 Carlito syrichta | reverse complement strand
GTTAGCTAATTAATTAAGTCTGCTCACTATCAGCTAGTAAATAGTTAGCTAACTATTAATTAACGTAGTTAATTCAGTTAGCTAACTAGTTAAGTCAGCCAGCTGAGTCAGCTAGTTAACTAGTTAAGTAAGCTAGCTAAGTCAGCTAGATAAGTCAGCTTCTAATTTTGTCAGCTGGTTAAGACAGCTAGCTAGCTAGTTAGCTAAAGTTTTAAGTCAGCAGGTTGAGTCAGGTAGTTAGCTAGATAACTAAAGGAGTAGGTCAGGTGGTTGAATTGGCTAGCTAGCTAGTTAGCAAACGGATTGAGTCAGCTGGTTGAGTAGGCTAGCTAGCTAGATAGCTAACGAGTTAATTCAGCAGGATGGTCAGCTAGCTAACTAGATAGCTAATGAGTTAAATCAGCTGGATGAGTCAGCTAGCCTGCTCATTAGCTAATGAGGTAAGTCAGATGATTAAGTCACCTAGCTAGCACGTTAGATAATGATTAAGTTAACTAGTTATCTAGCTGGTTAAGTCAGCTAGCTATCAAGACAGCTTACTATTTAAGTTAGCTTGTTAGCTATGTAGCTTTCTAGTTAGATAACTAAAACAGCTGACTAACTAGATAGCTAGCTAGTTAGCTAACTAATTAAGTCAGCTGGCTAGCTAGGTAGCTGCTAGTTAAGTCAGCTACTTAAGTCAGCTGGATAGCCATCTGGCTAGCTAGGTATCAAGCTAGTTAAGTCAGTTTGCTAGCCAGCTGGCTAGCTGGTTAATTCAGCTAGTTAAGACAGCTGGCTAGCCAACTGTCTAGGTGGATAGCTAGCTAGTTAAGTCAGCTAGATAGCTACCTGG
>NW_007009399.1:0-737 GCF_000164805.1 Carlito syrichta | reverse complement strand
AAAATAGGCTGGGGAAATTATTCATTGACTCAATCATAGGATTGATAGGAAACCATCACATCATTGTCAGTTATAAACACACCCATATTCCTAGCTGAGTAAGCATGAAGGGTGAATAAAATACCATAGTTAATGAGAGGAATCATTAAAAATGTAAATGAAAATACCAAATGCAGAAATGTCTGAGTAGATATAACAATATACAAACTGTTACAAAGCGAGAAAGAAGCAGACAGAGAAAGAGCAGTTTCCTGTTTGCTTTGGTACACAAGCTGATGCTGAGAGAATGGTCACAGCTGAAAGCGTGGGGGGAGAAACTCCTGTTTATTTAGTAATTGAGCAAAGCACTGTGCAAGACTGCTTCCCTAAGGAGTGATAGCCTCTTTAAGTAAATAATATATTAAGTAGTTTGGGGCAAACTAGAAGTTTTAAAAAATAAAGCCCATTTATTTGGCAGATATAGGATAGTAGCTGAAGTGTGAAGTAGTGTTGCTCAATATCTTCTATGTGATAGGTGCAATGGATGTGTGATTGTGTTCAGAAAACCACTTACACTCATGATAAAGTGCCTTGTGCTTTACAGCTGTGGACTAGTCTTTAGATGTGAACAGGGGGGAGGGGGTGTCAAGGCAGGGCCAGATTTCTAAGGATTCTTCCTTTCTGCAAGCCTGAGATCTTCTCATCTGTAGGCACGATCTTGGTTTTAGGATCACCACAGTTGGGAAAGGGCTGGGGGC
>NW_007009397.1:0-689 GCF_000164805.1 Carlito syrichta | reverse complement strand
TAATGGACTTGGAGTGCCCAAAACCATTTACAACTTTAAAGAGGACCAGAAAGTTCTGGAGTCCTGAAAATGACCAATTAATAATATCCGAAAGCTAAATTGCTCTGAAACATTTGGGGAGCTCGAAGATCTGTTTCTTGTTTGTCCCATAGCAGACAACCTAGGAATTTTCTGGATTGAGGGCGCGTACCACAATGATTCTTTATTCGTACTTAGTTTGAGGTCATGCAGTGTCCTGTATGTGAGGACTCTCTTTCTATTGATCCCTGTTTCAAAACCCTTATTCTTGTTTAGGTCTTAGTAAGAGGTCATGTAGATTTTTTATACAGGAACCGTGGAAATCAGACTTCTTCTCTTTTATTAGCAAGAGGCCATGTAGTTTTCTGTATATGAGGATTTCTATTACCCACATACATGCCTCGAATCCCTGATTCTTCTTTAGCCGTCAGCAAGGTGCCCTGTAGATTTTCAAGACTGAGTAATCTTATAAACCTGATTCCTTATTTTAACTACAGCCGTGCTGTTACCGGTATATGAGTACTCCTGTTCACAGATACATGCGTTGAAAGCTTGATTCTTTTTTAGAGCTTAGGAAGACACCGTGTATTTTTTTGGAGATTCAGAAAACATGTCACCCACATTCCTTATTCTTTCTTAGGAAAAGTCAGTGCATTTGTATGTATATGAGC
>NW_007009396.1:0-1270 GCF_000164805.1 Carlito syrichta | reverse complement strand
TTTCACAAGCACGCATGCAAAGTGACATAAAATGGTGAGGTCAGGTGACCTGGAGTCCCTCTGTGTATCTTCTCACACTGCAAATGTGGGAATGAAACTGCTGGGCTGCAGCAAGGACAAAATGGTGTAGGAGCTCTGGAGATGGCTCTGGTGACATTTGAGTGAGGGATGAGGTCAGAAAAGGACAGATCAAGGGCCGCTGGGTCATGGGATATTTCTATGTGGCCTGGTGGCAGGGTCAGTTCTTCTTTGACTCATTTCAAAACCTGAAGTTTTCTCTAAGAATACTCTTGGAATCTGCTGGTAGACTCTGAAGATCTTCAGAACTTCTCAGAGATGTTCTGCTGAGTTTGTAAAGTCTGCTAACCTTGGTGACACTGCTCAGTAGGACACTTTTATGAGGCTGCTGTCTCTCAAGCCAATTGAGCAGATTTTAACCCATGGACATGTGACTTCTAGTGCACACACTCATTTAAAGCTTGGAATGCATACACTCAGGAGGTGTTTTGTGGGTGTATGTTTGTCAATAGATTTTCTAAAGGGATTTCTAGTAGGCAAGTGTTTATCTTTAATAACGTAGGTGGTTGAAAACATATGAAATCATGGATGATAGTACACTGGTCTAAATTTCAAACATTCTTGGAAGACTCAAACACAGATATGCCATTTAGCATTCCCCTTTCTCACATCCCACACACAATTTCCTTTGAGGGATATAGCAGTAAATCATCTTTGGGTTTGTGCAGATCTGAGAACCATATCATCACTCCTAAGCCAGTATCTCACATCCTCTCTGGTCATTACTGTCAGTAGTTATTGGGAAGAGTGTGTGAAGTAAATTTATAAATAAGTTTTAAAGATGCACTCATGCAGATCTGATTCTTTGGAAGATGTTGCTGCAAC
This sequence comes from Carlito syrichta, assembly GCF_000164805.1. Classification (NCBI taxonomy): domain Eukaryota; kingdom Metazoa; phylum Chordata; class Mammalia; order Primates; family Tarsiidae; genus Carlito; species Carlito syrichta. The sequence continues at coordinate 367 of NW_007009396.1, read as the reverse complement.
CATTATTAATGTAATAAAGTTTGATTAATAATGTAACCACCATTGGCTGTTACAATTTCAAAAGCAACATCTATGATAAAAGTCAGGTATTCTAAAAAGGGACAAAAATTTAATAATTTTTATCAAAGGATATTTTCCCTTTTTGTTTATTTATATTTTTTTTCTGAGACCAAGTATCGTTGTTTCACCCAGGCTGGGAGTGCAGTGGTGTAATCATAGCTCACTGCAGCTTCCCTCTCCTAGTCTCAAGTGATTCTACTGCTTCAGCCTCCTGAGCTACTGGGACTACAGGTCCCTCCACCACATTCAGCTAATTTTTTTTTATTTTTATTTTTTTGTAGAGATGGAATCTCACTATGCTGCCCAG
>NW_007009395.1:0-348 GCF_000164805.1 Carlito syrichta | reverse complement strand
TGCTGGCTGCCCGTATCTCTTATTATGAAAAGTGTCCATTCACTTATTTTGCACACTTTTCAAAGGGAAGGATTGTCTGATTATTCAGAGTCTTTGAGTTTCCTGTAGATCCTAGATATTAGGCCTTTCTAAAGATATACAGCTAGAGAATCGTTTTTTCCATTCTGTTGGCCGTTTCCCTGCTCTTCTGATGGTTTCTTTTGTTTTGCAGAAGTATATTAATTTGATAAGATCTTCTTGTCCTACTTACTTCTTAAGGCATGGGTGTTTAGGGCTCTGAAGAGGAATTAGTTTCTGGTTCCAGTTTCTCTAGTGGTGTCTCCTGCGTTTTCTAAGATTATTATAATT
>NW_007009394.1:0-915 GCF_000164805.1 Carlito syrichta | reverse complement strand
GCTAGCTGACTTAACTAGCAAGCTACATAGCTAGTCAGCTGCATCTCAGCTGACTTAAATAGCTGACTTAACTAGCTAGCTACCTAGCTTGCCAGCTGATTAAACTAGCTGAAATAACTAGCTAGCCTTCTGTCTAGCCATCTGAATTAACCAGCTTTTTAACTAACTAGGGAGATGGCTAGCCAACTGACTTAATGAAGTGATTTAACTAGCTATCCAGCTGGTTAGCTACCTGACTTAGCTATGTGATTAACGAGCTAGGCAGCCTGCCAGCCAGGTGACTGGCTGAATATCTAGCTGACTTAACTAAATATCCAGTTGGATAGCCAGCTGATTTAACTAGCTCTCTAGCTCTCTAGCCACCTGGATATCCAGCTGTCTTAACTAAATGACTTAATTTGGTAGCCAGTTGGCTAGCCAACTGACTTAACTAGGTTACTAGCTAGCCAGTCAGCTGGCTAGGCAGTTGACATAACTAGCTGTCTTAACTAGCTGGCCTGCATTCTAGCCACTTGAATTAACTAGCTTGCTACATAGCTATCCAGCTGGCTATCCAGTTGAATTAACTAGGTGACTTATCTAACTAGCCAGCTGTCTAGCCAGCTGACTTAACTAGCAGGATACCTAGGGAGCATGATGGCTAGTCAACTGACTTAACTAGGTGACTAAACTAGCTAGCCAGCTGGCTAGACAGCTGACATAAATATCTAGCTACCTAGATTGCAAGCTGGCAAGCCAGCTGTATTAACTAGCTGACTTAAATATTGAGCCAGCTGGCTAGTCAGCTAACTTAATTGCCTAACTACCTAGCTAGCCGGCTGATGTACTAGCTGAAATAACTAGTGAGCCACTGGCTACCCATCTGACGTGACCAGCTTTTAAAGTAGCTACCCAGCTGGCTAGACCACTGACTTC
>NW_007009393.1:0-7321 GCF_000164805.1 Carlito syrichta | reverse complement strand
AAGGCTATTAATTTGTGCTCCTTCCATTTTCTTCATGTGTGTTTGTAGGGATATAAATTCCCCTCTTACTACAGCTTTTAAGGTATTCCAGATATTTTGGTAAGATGTTTCTTCATTTTCATTTGTTTCCAGGTATCTTTTGATCTCCATTTTGGTTTCATCATTGATCCAGGAGTTGTTTAGCATCATACTGTTTAGTGTTAATGTCTTTGTGGGTTTGGGGGGGACCTTGTTGGTGTCAATGTTTATTTTTATTCCACTATGGTCCAAGAAGGTGCATGGTAGAATTTCAGTCTTTTTAAATTTGCTTATGCTTGATTTATGGCCGATAATGTGGTCGATCTTGGAATACGTCCTATGTGGTGATGAGTAGAATGTGTATTCTCCGGTCTTTGGATGGAGTGTTTTGTAGGTATCAATCAAGTCCATTTGGTCCAGAGTCACATTGAGGTTCCAAATCTCGTTGCTGATTTTTTGTCCCGATGATCTGTCAAGGATTGTGAGTGGGATATTAAAGTCCTCAATAATGATAGTGTTAGAGTCAATATCTTTATTTAGTTTTTCTAGGAGCTGCTTTGTAAAAGTTGGTGCACCTATGTTAGGAGCATATATGTTTAGGATAGATATTTCTTGTTGATGGAGTGAACCTTTTATCATTATGTAGTGGTTCTCTGTATCTTTTTTAATTTTTGATAGCTTAAATGGTATTTTGCCTGAAATTAGGATCATGACTCCTCCTTTATTTTGCGTTCCATTCACCTGAAAATTTGTTTCCCATCCTCTTACTTTGAGTCTGTGTATGTCCTTTCTAGTGAGATGGGTCTCTTGAAGGCAGTATATTGTTGCCTGGTGATATTTTATCCATTTTGTCATTCTATGTCTTTTCAGTGGTGCGTTTAGTCCATTCACATTCAGACTAATTATTGAAATGTGAGAGTTCATCCCTATCTTGGAGTTCTTATTGAGTTGTTGTTCTTCCACTTGGTTTTTTCTGTTTTCTTTTTCTTTTTTTTTTGTCTTTCTTTCCGCACCACATTTTTAAGTGCATTTTTTTATGTCATCAAATTTTTACCTATGAAGGAAATATAATATTTGAATAATTCTATTCATTTATCAGCTGTCCAATGAAGTCTGATTGCTTTAGGAGGCTTATGAAATATTTTCATTCTGTGAAATTTTTTAGGGCAGTGCTTCTTTAAATTTAATGTACATACAAATCGTCTAAGGTTCATGTTAAAATACAGCCTCTGATTTGGTATATCTGGGATGGGGCCCTAAACTCTGCATATCTAAGCTTTCGGGTGCTGCTGTTACTATAGATCCTGAAACTAATTTTGATGCTTTGGCATCATTGTAATTAAATCTTATATTGCCCTTTGCCACAGATGATATTGAAAACAACTGTTTTTAATTTCCTAGGTATAAACACATTAAAGCAAAGATGATAAAACCAAAGAAATTTAAACTCTGTGAGACTTAAAGCATGTACAAATTTATTATACAGCCAAGAGTATAGAATCAATGGTCAAAAAGAAGAGCAATTTATTATGGGAAGTAACTTCCAGATTAAGTGGTCCGAGAAAGTTTCATGGGAAAGGATACTTTTGAGCAGGTCAGGATTATAGTTGGCAAAGGAGAGGGGAAAAAATAAAATTTAGAAGATGACATAAATGCCAGATTATCTGATTATTGTAACACATTTTGTCATCTTAATGTGAAGACCCTCTCATTACTATGACTTCTCAAATTTTTGTGGTTTTTTATTTGTGGTTTTTAAAAAATTTCATGTGAATCGATTTTTTTTTTTTTTTGAGTTGGAGTTCACTCTGTCGCCCAGACTGGAGTGCAGTGGCTGCTCCTGGCCACCGCAGCCTCGACCTGCTGGGCTCTGGCGACCCTTCCATCTCAGCCTTCTGAGTAGCCGGAATTACAGGCATGCGCTACCATACCCGGCTGATTTTTTGATTTTTATTGTAGAGATGAGGTCTCACCAAGTTGCCCAGATGGGTCTTGAACCCACAGGCTCAGGCAGTCCACTCACTTCAGCCTCCTAAAGGTGCGGGATTACAGGCTGAGCCACCGAGCCCAGCACATGTGAATCTTAAATGGTCGAGAAGCAAGAGGAGCTGGGCAGTTTCAAGAAAAAAAATAATAAAATTTGTTAGATTTCATTAAGTTTAAGGACTATTTGAAGAAGCGTTGACATTTCTCTAATGTTAAGTCTTCGGGTTGCTATGTCTCTCCATTTACTGTAGTCATTATGCTTCTCAGTGAAAGTTTACAGTATTCTGGAAATGGCTTCTTTGTGGGGTGGTTTTATTTTTAGCTTTTTAATGTATATATAGCAAATATATACATATATATATATTTGCTATTCTTACTGATTTTTTTTAAAGAATCTTACTTTTGTATGCCTAACATTACCTTTGCTTTCAGGGAAAACACTGTTTGTTAGAAACAGTCTCTTCCCCAACTTGTACACCAAATCATCATATTTATTATAGCTTATTTCCCCATTATATTTTTATAATCAGTTATTGTTGACACATCAAAGAAACACCTGAAGTTTTTTATATCTAACATGTACATTCATTTCACATATAATAACCTTACTAAACTTATTAGTTTGAAAATTTCAATGGATTCTTTTGAGTTTTTCACATAAATACTTATTCTGAAGGCAATAACCATTCAACTAATAATCATTTTTCACTTTGGTTGGAGGAACCATCCAAAGTGAAAAAGCACTATCAGAGCTGTGCTGCAGACTTGTTATGCTGGTAGTGGGCATAGAATTTGAAGGCAGCCCTCTTGGGAGCCTAGATGAGAGATGAGGCCCTGGAGTTGGGTAATGAAAAAGGAACTGGGACAAATGAAGGGTAGAGGCCTTGGAGCTGAACTGACAAGTGGTGTGAGAAACGCAGAGGTGGAGAGATGAAGGAGTCAAGATGACTCCCATTTTCCCAGTGTGGGAAACTGAGCAGAAATAGCAGGAGGAGAATATTTTAAAAGAAAAACAGTAAATTCAGTTTTGGACACTAGTTAACAGTGGATATAGGAGCTGTCTAGGAGGGAGCTAGACAGGAGTTACTGAATGTCAGCAAGTTAGGAGGGAGTAAAGCAGGACTGGGCATGTGTCAGTGAGGGGTGTTGAAATTATTCAGAGAGAGAGGATGAAAAGTCAAAGTTAAGGCTAAATGCCATAAAAAAGATCACGTAGGTCAGGGACTGAAAACAAGCTATAGGATTTGCAACTTAAGAAGTTATTAGTGACCACCGTTTGAAGCATCCCATTTAGTTGAGGGAATAGAAGTCAAGTAAAAATAATTTTGAGAACAATTAGAAAGAGGGATTTTTGATCTTCTAGAAGCTAGAGGTAAAGGGAAAAGAGATGTAGATAGTTGATATAAAGGCTAGGAATTTTGTTTGTTTGAACTTTAAGAAGGGAACTGAGAAAGCAAATCCCAAAATTAAACTAGCTTATCTTTAATTCCCCAACTATTTTTAGTCTTAGTTTCTTGAATGGATCATATTGTGTGTCTGAAATTGTGTGCATTTATCTTGTTTTCCACTTATCTTTATTACTTTTAATTGTTTTATTTTAAACGTGTAGGGCACAATTTGGGGTTAGGAATACAAATGTTCATATGCCGGTACCCTGGTTGATGAAGTGTGCCCCCGCCTCCTCCGGCAGATTCCCACTACTGTCAATTCTACACACACACACACACACACACACACACACACACATCCCCGCTGGGACGTTTTCTGCTACTGCCAATCTTTTTCTTATAGTATTATGATAATTGTTCAAGATCCACTTATGAGTGAGAACACGTGATACAGTTCTTTGTTTCTGTGATAAGTTGCTCAGTATTATAGACTCTAAGTTCATTCAGGTTGCTGTGAAGTTCATGTTTCTGTCCTTCTTTATGGCTGCATGACATTCCATTGTGTATATATACCACATTTAAAAAAATCCAGTCCTCTTTTGGTGGGCAGCATGGTTGGTTTCATGTTCTTGCTATTGTGAACAATGCTGCAATAAACACACGTGTTCAGGTATCTTTTTCATAGGATGATTTGAGTTCCTCTGGTTATATTCCCGGTAGGAGGATTGCGGGTTGTATGGAAGGTCAATTTTTAGATCTTTTAGGAACTGCCACACTGTTTTCCACTGAGGGTGTACTAGTTTACACTCCCACCAACAGTGTAAACTAGTACAGCCTCAGTGGAAACCAGTGAGTTCCCTTTTCACCGTATCCTTTCCAGCATCTGTTGTTTTTTGAGGTATTGATGATGGCCATCCTGACTGGAGTTAGGTAGTATGTCAGTTTAGTTTTAATTTACATTCTTTGAAGGTTAGCGACACTGAGGATTTTTTTCATTTATCTGTTGGCTGCTTGTATGTCTTCTTTTGAGAACTGTCTATTCATATCTTTTGCCCACTTTGTAATGAGACTGCTTTTTTCTTTCAGCACATTTGAGATCCTTATAGGTCCTAGATGTCAGGCCTTTGTCAGACACAGAGTTGGGAAATATTTTTTCCCATTCTCTGGTGTGTCTTCCTGCTCTCTTGATGGTTTCTTTGGCTTTGCAGAAGTTTGTCGGTTTGATGAGGTCCTACTTGTCTATCTTATCTCTTATGGTCTGGGTGCTTGGAGTTTTGATCAGGAATTGGTTGCCAGTTCCAATTTCTGTAAGGGTATCTCTGCATTTTCTAAGATTCTTATAGTTTGAGGTTTTATATTTAGGTCTTTGATCCATTTAGAGTTGATTTTGTGTATGGTGATAGGTAGGGGTCTTGTTTTAATCTTCTGCATGTGGTCAGCTGGTTTTCCTGGCACCATTTACTGAATAGGCTCCCCTACCCCAGTGGTTGGTGGTAGAGGTTTTGTTGAAGATGAGTTGGTTGAGAAATTGGGGTTTTGCTTCTGGAATCTCTATCCTGTTCCATTGCTCTGAATGCCTGTTCTTATACCAAAACCAGGCTGTTTTGATTATTGCAACTTTATAATAAAGTTTAAAGTCTGGGAGTATGATACCGCCTGCTTTTTTTTTTTCCCTGAGGATTGTTTTGGCTATTCACAGTTGTTTATGTTTCCCTATGAATTCCTGTATTATCGTTTCCAGGTCTGAGAAGAATGTTGCTGGTAATTTGATGGGCATTGCATTGAATCTGTAGACAGCCTTGCATAGGATGGACATCTTCACAATGTTGATTTTTCAAATCCATGACCATGGGATATTTTTCCACTTCTTTGTGTCATCTTTGATTTCTTTGAGCAGTCTTTTATAGTTTTCGTTGTAAAGGTCTTTCATGTCTCTGGTTAGGAAGATGCCAAGGTATTTCTCTTTTTTTTTTTGTGGGTATTGTGATTGGGATTGTGCTTTTTATTTGGGTTTCTGTTTGTTTATTGTTGGTGTATAGAAATGCAACTGTCTTTTGCACGTTTATTTTATACCCAGAGACTTTGCTAAAGTCCTTTATTAGTGCAAAGAGGTTTTTGACAGATTCTCTTGGGGTTTTGAGGTATAGCATCATGACATCTGCAAAGAGGGATAACTTGACTTCCTCTTTTCCTCTTTCAATACCTCTGATCTCCTTCTCTTGTCTGATTGCTCTAGCTAGGACTTCCAAAACTGTGTTGAAAAGGAGGGGTGGAAGTGGGCATCCTTGTCTTGTTCCTGTTTTCAGGGGAAATGGTTTCAATTTCTGTCTGTTTAGCAATATGCTGGCTGTGGATTTCTCATAGATGGCTCTTACTATTTTGAGGTATGTTGCCTAGATGTTCAAGGGTTTTTATTAAGAAGAGGTACTGGATTTTATCAAAAGCTTTTTATGCATATAATGATATAATCATGTGTTTTTTGTTTTTACATCTGTTGATTTACTTACATTTATGGTCTTATGAATGTTGAACCAGCCCTGCATCCTGGGGACGATGCCTACTTGGTCATGGTGGATGATTTTTGAGATGTGTTGTTGGATCTGATTTGCTAGAATCTTGTTGAGAATTTTGGCATCTATGTTCATCAAGGATATTGGCCTGTAGTTCTCTTTTTTTGTTGGATCTTTACCTGGTTTGGTTATCAATGTCCTGTTAGCTTCATAAAATGATTTGGGGAGAGTTCCATTTCTCAATTGCCTGGAATACTTTCAATAGGATTGTATCATTTCCTCCTCATATGTTTTGTAAAGTTCTGCTGAAAAATTATCTGGTCTAGGGCTTTTTTTTGTAGGTAGTTTTCTTATGACATATTCAATTTCCTGAATTGTTATTGGCCTATTTAGGGCCTCAATTTCTTCTTGTTACAACCTGTGGTGGTTGTGTGATGTAAGAAAGTCTTCCATTTCATTTAGATTTTTGAGTTTGTTTCCATACAAGTGTTCATAGTAGTCTCTGATAGTCTTTTGTATTTCTTCAGGGTCAGTTGTGACTTGATCTTTTGCATTTCTGATTGTTTATTTGGGCTTTTCTCTCTTTTTCTTGGTCAGGCTAGCTAGGGGTTCATCAATCTTGTTTATCTGTTCAAACAACCATATTTTTGTTTCATTGACTTTTTTCATATTATCATTTTGTCTTCTATGTCTGGAATTTGGACTTTTATTTTGGTGATCTGGAGTCTTCTGCTGAAATTAGACTTTTGGTGATCTTGCTTTTCCAGCTCCATTAGGTAATTTGTTAGGCTGTTTACTTGTGATCTTTCCATTTTCTTCATGTGTGTTTGTAGAGATATGAATTCCCCACTTAATACAACTTTCATGGCATCCCAGAAATTTTGGTAAGATGTTTCTTCATTCTCATTTGTTTCCAGGTATCTTGAAATCTCTGTTTTGATTTCCATGTTGACCCAGGAGTTTCTTAGCATCATGCTGTTTAGTGTCCATGTCCTTGTGGGGTTTTGGGGGACCTATGTTGGTGTTAATATTTATTTTTATTCCACTGGGATCTGAGAAGGTGCATGGAAGTATTTCAGTCTTACTTAATTTTTTTATGCTTGGTTGATGGCTGAGGATATGGTTGATCTTAGAGTATGTTCCATGTGGTGATGGATAGAATGTATATTCTATAGTTGTTGGGTCAAGTTTTCTGTAGCTGTCAATTAAGTCCATTTGGGTAAGCATCGCATTGAGGTTCCAGATCTCTTTGTTGATTTTTTGTCTTGAGGTTCTGTCTAGGGTTGTGAGTGGAGTATTTAAGTCCACAGCTATGATAGTGTTAGAGTCAATATCTTTTTAAAGTTTACCTAGAAGTTGCTTTATGAAAGTTGGTGTTCCTATGTTGGGTGCATATATGTTTAGGATGGATATTTTCTT
>NW_007009392.1:0-695 GCF_000164805.1 Carlito syrichta | reverse complement strand
TGGAGGTCGCCATATACCAGAAACTACACGTCATATTGCTAAGGAAGAATAAGGATTCTTTGTTATATGAGTCCTCAATCCCAAAACTATAGGCCGTGTTCCTAAGAGGTAACCCCGAATCAGGTTTTTGAAGTATGAATCTGGGTAATGGGAGTCCTCACATACAGGAAACTTCGCTGCCTTTTGCTAAGTAAGAATAATGAATGTGCGTTACTCCTGTCCTTAATCCCACAAAAACTTCAGGTTGTCTTGTTATGTCTAAACACAAATCATAGTATTTTTGAGCATGAATCTGGGAAATGGAGTCCTTATTTACAGGCAACTACATGATCTTTTGCTATGAAAGAATAAGGAATCTGAGTTACACGAGCCTCAATCCCAAACATCTGCAAAGCATCTTGGAATGTGCTAAAAAGGAATCAGAGTTTCGAAGCAGGATGTATCTAATGAGAATACTATAATACAGGAAAATACACAACCCCTTGTCAAGGAAGAAAAAGTATCAGTGTTATAACAGTCCACAGTCCTAAGAATCAACAGGCCATTTCCTGTTGCCTAAACAAGAATCAGGGTTTAGAAGCTGGAATATAGTTAACACCAGTACTCATATCCAGAATCTACACGATCACTAACTAAGGAGAAAAAAAAGAAAACTATTTTACACAGTTCCTCCACCCCAATATCTACATGACCTC
>NW_007009391.1:0-928 GCF_000164805.1 Carlito syrichta | reverse complement strand
GGAGAGCTAGTCACAGTGACTAGTCCACCTCTGACTCTCCTCTCTAATGTGTGCCTCCTTGATGACCCCTCCTTTGTGTTTGGTGCCTTCTTGAATAGCCCTTCTTTGTGACCAGTGACTGGTTCTCCTCTGAAATTGCTGCCTAATGACTGATTACCATCTGTGATTAGCACCCAAGTAACTGTCCATTTCTGTAATGGATACATCAGTGACTAGCCCTCCACTGCTATGAGTGTTCAAGTGACTGGTCTCCTTTGTGATAGGTGCACCAGTGACTGGCTCCCTAATAATGTGGATGTCTCATTCACTGGTCTCTTCTGTGATGGGTGCCCCATGGTTAGGTCTGTTCTGTGATAAATAATCCAATGACTGACTCCTCTCTCTGATGGGTGTCTCAGGAACTGACTCACTCATGTGTTGAGTGCAGCAGTGAAAAGCCTTCTCTGACTGGCACCCCAGTGATAGAACTTCCTTCATAATTAGTCTGACAGTGACTATTATGGACGATAACAGTGACTGAGTCTCCTCTGTGATTGGTACCCCAGTGACTAGCACCCATTAATAATGGGTGTCCCAGTGACTAGCTCTTCTTTGTGATGGGTGTTCCATGAATTACCCTCCTGTGTGATTGGTGCCACAGTGAGAAACCTTCTCTGATGGGTGTCAAAATGATTAGTTGTACTTTGCTATATGTGCTTTTATGGCTGACCCTCTGTGATGGATGTCACAGGAAATGACTTTGCTAAGTGATGGATGACTTGGTGACTGCTCCTACTCTATGCCCCCTAATAACTTGCCCTATTGTGTGATGGGTGCCTCAGTGTCTAGCTCTCTTCTGTGAAGGTTGTGCAAGTGACTAGCTCTCCACCAAAACTGGGCCCTAAGTGACTAGTCCACTTCTGTGATGGGTGAACTGTGACAGGGCATC
>NW_007009390.1:0-615 GCF_000164805.1 Carlito syrichta | reverse complement strand
TAGATGCAAATTTAACAATACATTTTTATATTTTTCCTGATCTTAGGGGTAAAGACTTCAGTCCCTCGTCACTGAGTATGCTAACTTTAACCAAAAAAAATGTAGATTTTTTTTATTGTTTCTACTGATCAAGTTGAGAAAATACCCGTTATCTGTTCTTTTAAGTGATGATGAGTCAGATGTGGTCACAAGAGAGGACACAAGTGAGACAAAGGGGAGAAAAGCTTACTGTACTCATAGATTTTAAAGAAACAGAGGAGGGTTATGCAGGAGGTAGCATTAAGGGAGCAGGCCCAGCAGGCAGGTGGGGAACAGAGAGCAATTGCCAGGACCAGTGGTCAAGTGCCTTTATGGGGGGTCATGATGGAAAACATATCACAAGGTGCTAGGAGCTCTCACTGAAGAGTTTAAATGTGAGTAGGTCAAGAAGGGAAACTTGTGGCAGTATTCACCCCGATCACATGGGGGCACCTGGTCATTTGGGCAAGGAGATCATAGTCTATGGGGATGATCAGGAAGCAGAAAAATATGAAATTGTAACATTTACCATACAGCCCCTCTGTTCCTGTTTTTCTGAGAGATTTTATCACAAATATGAATCTGAAGTTTCAAATG
>NW_007009389.1:0-798 GCF_000164805.1 Carlito syrichta | reverse complement strand
TATTTTGTGCTTCTTTTTTTTTTAATTGGAGTCCACTCTGTCACCCAGACTGGAGTGCAGTGGCTGCTGCTGGCCACTGCAGGCTCGACCTGCTGGGCTCAGCGAGCCTTCTGCCTCAGCCTTCCAAGTAGCTGGAACTACAGGTACACACTACCACGCCCGGCTAATTTTTGATTTATTGTAGAGATGAGGTCTCGCCAACTTGCCCAGGCGGGTCTCGAACCCGCGGGCTCAGGCAATCCATTCACCTCAGCCTCCCAAAGGAGCGGGATTACAGGCTGAGTCACCGAGCCCAGCTTATTTTGTGCTTCTAAATGTACCAGAACAAATCTTTTGCTGTCATTTTCACAGAAGGAACAAGAAGGTCAGCAAATCAGAAAGCCAATTTACTTTCAGTCATTTCTGATTTTTCTTTTTCTCTCAAGATTTGTTTTCAGCAAAGTAGATGTTTGCAGATTCCTTAAATGAATTTAAATTTCAGTGCATAGGAGATGCAGAAATAGATGATGAAATGTGTATAGGTAAGTCAATACAACATTGTTTGTCATATCATTCAACATCCTAGCAAAGCCTTTCTCATAGGATGGGAACTCTAAGGTTAGTAAAGATAGAAGCCCACAGTGGTAGTGAAGAGACAGAGCTATGTGAGGATGGGATTGCTCTTGTCTCCCAGAGCTCTGATGTTGACTTCCTTACCCTCCAGCACACAGGAGAAAGCTTGAAGTTGTGTAGTAGAGCTCTCCTCTCCTTCTGCCATTAGTGCTGTTTTTCTGGCTGTATTTGCGATGTCCTTCCCTG
>NW_007009388.1:0-897 GCF_000164805.1 Carlito syrichta | reverse complement strand
AAAAAGAACAAAATCATGAAATTCGCAGCAACCTGGATGGAACTAGAGTCTATAATACTGAGTGACCTCACACAGAAATAAAGATCAGAATATCACATGTTCTCACTCATATATGGACCGTGAACATCCAATGTAATACTATAAGAAAATGACTGACGGTACTGGGAAACTATGGGGGGGAGGGGGATGGGATTAACAGTAGCAAATATCTGTCTGGGGCTGGGAAAACACCTCTTATCAACAGGGTGTCTGAATGAAACGTAATTGTACACCTAACCCTTAACTGTACCCCACAAAACTATAATAAAAATACTGATTAATTATTAAAAAAAAAACATGAAAGTGAAAATCCATTATGTCTATAAACTTAAATATCTAAAAATAAAAAAGTAAATGAAATAATCATTGAATTTTCAAGTATATTTCAAAAAAAATCAAGGAATATAAAATGGCTCAAGCTGCATGTGGTGGCTGAAATCTATAACCCCAGCACTTTGGTAGGCAAGAGGATTGCCTGAATCCAGGAGTGCAAGACCAGCCTGAGCAACATGATGAGACCTCATCTCTACAATAAATCAAAAAATTAGCCAGACATGGTGGCATATGTCTGTGATTCCAGCTATTTGGAAGGTTGGGGTGGAAGGATTGCCTAAGTCTAGCAGTTTGAGGGTGCAATAACCATGAATGTGCCACTGCATTCCAGCCTGGGTGACACAGTGAGACTCCAACTTAAAAACAAGAGAGAAAAAAATTAAAATGGCTCCATATTAGAAAACTCTAGTTTATTTTTATCATGATAAAATGAAAAACATATGTATGTGTATAATTTTTAGAAATATTGAAAAGAAGTTTGATCAAATATATATTGATATTTAGTCAATAAAACCAATCAATTTT
>NW_007009387.1:0-901 GCF_000164805.1 Carlito syrichta | reverse complement strand
CCCCAAAACTCTGCATCATCTGGGAGACAACTGAAAGTACTCTTTCTCATTTTTTATTTTATTTTATTGCGTTTTTTGCTCTTACTTTCTTTTTTTTACTAGATTACTTGTTTCCAGACAAAGCCAATTAAATAACATTCAGTAATATCCAAAATTTAAAAAATACGGAAGCCATGATTAATACTCTCTTTGAATCTCTGTAACTACCCAATAATATGCACATACTGTTCCCGTTTTATAGCAGAGCACTGAAGACTACAGACGTTAATGACTTGTGTAAACCTGTACAGCCAGTATGGGTGAAACTGGAATATGAACCCAGACCTTTTAATTGTATTCTTATTTATTTATTCATTTTTATTTTTATTTTTTTGAGTTAGAGTCTCACTCTTTGTTGCCCAGGCTGGAGTGCAGTGTGGCACGTTCCTGGCCACTGCAGCCTCGACCTGCTGGGTTCCGGCGATCCTTCCACTTCAGTCTCCCAAGTAGCCATAGACACACGCCCCAACGCCTGGCTACTTTGTGTAATTTATTTTAGAGATGAGGTCTCACCAAGTTGCTCAGTCTGGTCTCGAATCCCAGGGCTCAGGCAATCCTCTCTCCTCGGTCTCCCAAAAGTACTGGGATAACAGGCTGAGCCACCATGCCTGGTCAATATTTTAATTTTAAAAACTTTATTCCCTGTGCTTCATGTTGCTGTAGTATGTTCATTCTTTTTTTTTTTTTTTTTGCCCTAGTTTTCAAATCTTTTCAGAAAACATTTTTTTTCAAGAAAGGCAATTCTAGCTTTAAATTTATGCATTCTAGTGTATATTTTAATAGTTTTCATTAGTTTTTTGTAGTGTCAGATATACTTCGCAAACACTGCATGTATTTTACAAAAATTACTTTTTTGGGGGGG
>NW_007009386.1:0-711 GCF_000164805.1 Carlito syrichta | reverse complement strand
CCAGAGGCAATCCTCCCTCCAAGGCCTGCCCTCACCAAAGGTTTTCTGGGTTTTGCTTGGGGTCGATGTGGGGTCTTGCTATGGTGTCCAGATTAGTTTCGATCTCCCAGGCTTTGGTCATCTTTCCATCTCGGCCTCCCCAATTGCTGAGGAGACAGGCATGAATCTTCCTCTGGTACCCAGCTCCCAGAAGGTTTGAGAGTCATGCCCTCCTTTTCTCAGAGGTGGCCCCTGGGAGGAGTGAACAGATCCATGTTGGGGACGGTGTGGGCAAAGGGTTAGGTGCTCCGGTAGAGACACACAACTGAGCCAGATCTCCCTACAGGTAAGGCTCAGGGGGTGACTTTGGCTGCCCTCTCCAGGGTCCCGGGTCATCAAATGTAGTGGGTTTAGTGGTGGGGACCCGAGAGGGATTTGGAGGCTGGCCAGGGGCTCACATCTGTCATCTTGGTGCTCTGGGAGCCCGAGGCTAGAGGATGGCCTAAGCCCCTGGGTTTGAGACCAGTCTGGGCAACTTGGAGAGACCTCATCTCTACAAAAAGCCAAAAAAATATAAGCCAAGTTTTGTGGCACACACTTTTCATTCTGGTCACTCGGAAGGCCACAGTAGGAGGATTGCCAGAGGCCAGCCTGTGGAGGACTTGTTGGTTGAGAGTTGGCCCCTGCACTATGTCCTAGGCGATAGAGTAGGACTCCGACTCAGAGTATTAA
>NW_007009384.1:0-702 GCF_000164805.1 Carlito syrichta | reverse complement strand
ACAGCAGGATATTCTAGGTAGTTAGGTAGATAAGACAGCTTGAAAGCAAGCAAGCTATGTATGTAGGTAGGGTAGTTAAGTCAGCTTGCTAGCCATCTGGCGTCTAGTTATGTTAGCTAGGTAAGTCACCTAGCTATCCAGCTGTCTAGCTAGGTAGCTAGCTAGTTAAGTGTGCTGGTTAGCCAGCTGTCTACTTTGTGAAGTCAGCTAGATAAGTCAGCTGGCTAGCCTGCTGGCTAGCTACATAGCTAGGCAATTAAGTCATCTATGTATCCAACTGGCTAGCTAGGCAGCTACCTAGTTATGTTAGCTGTCTAGTCATCTTGCCAGCTAGTAAAGTCAAATAGTTAACTCAGCTGACTAGCCAGCTGGCTAGCTAGGTAGCTTGCTAGCTAAGTCAGCTGGATACACAGCTGGCTAGCTAGACAAGTCGCCTCGTTAATTCAGCCAGTGATTAGCTATGCAGCAAGCAAGTCAATTCAACTGGCTAGATAGCAGGACAGTTAGGTAATACAGCTAGTTAAGTTAGCTGTCTAGCCAACTCTCTAGCTAGTTAGTGGTATAGTTAAGTCTGTTGCCTAGCCAGCTGGCTATCTAATGAAGTCAGCTAGTTAAGTCACTTGCAATCCAGGTGGCTAGAGAGGTAGAGAGCTACTTAAGTCACCTGGCTAGCCAGCTTGCTAGCTAGGTAGCTAGCTAATT
>NW_007009383.1:0-753 GCF_000164805.1 Carlito syrichta | reverse complement strand
TCAATTTTTTTCAGTTCTTTTTGAAAACTTGAAAGTACCCATACTGAAGAAAAGCTTTGTGAATCTAAAAAAATATAGAAAGACCAAAATAGTTCCAGTTGTGTTTGATGGCATAATATAGCTCATTCTGGAGAAAAACTATGAATGTACAATATGTGGGAATGCCTTCATTTCTGTTATATCTATTCAAAGATACACTGGATATGAACCTCAAAAAATATAAGAATACAGACTTGGTTGAAATTCTAGTAGTTTGGAAAATACAGAAAGTTCTGAATTAATTAATGTAAAATTGTTGTAAAGAGTTGTTTTGCAAAGAAATTTGATAAGTGTAAGTAGCATGGAAAACATGGAACGGTTTATTTTATAATAAAATTCACAGTATGAATGAAATGTTACAGGAGCTATATGTACATTGTTTTATCAGTAGATCCATCTTATCTATTTTAGAGATGGGGTCTTGCTCTGTTTTCCATGCTGGAGTGCTGTGGCACAATCGTGGTTCACTATAGGCTCCAACTCCTGGACTCAAGTGAACCTCCCAATTCAGCCCTCCCAAGTAGATTTGACTACTGGCACAAGTCACCATGCATGGTATCAGTGGCTTCTTTTTTTCTCACTATTTTAAAGATGTGGGGTACAATTCGGGGTTAGGTATCCAAATGTTTATTATGCAGGTATTCTTGTTGATGAGGTGTGCCTCTCCCTCCCCTGGCAGTTTCTCTCAACTGTCAATCCTGCACTCCCCCTCCC
>NW_007009382.1:0-901 GCF_000164805.1 Carlito syrichta | reverse complement strand
TGAAAACAATCCCATAAGTTGGTAACATATTTATCCCATATACATATAAGGTACTTGAGGCTTGGCGACATTGAGTAACTTTCTTGAAGTCATACAACCAGTAAGTGGTAGAGCCTTATTTGAACTCAGGCAAGCCTCTCCTTTCGGGATTGGTGTTCTTAATCATTGATAGGCTGCCTTCAAGTGTATTTATTCTTAGGACACATGTAACACTTTGAAGTCTCTGGCGGAAGACAGAGGTTGATAGTCATAGGGAAGGAGCCTTCTTTGTTAACATTTGGCCAGTATCTTTAGTTGCTATATTATGGTTTTCTCTGCAGAAACAAAACAGCATATACCGAATAATGAGAGGCACTTAAACTGCTTCCTCCTAATCAGATGTGCAAGAAAGAGACCGAGACATTATAGTGTACCCCATGAGCCTACTGAATGAGTAGGTGAGTCTGCCTTTCTCATTTCCCAAACCCAAGTTGTTGGCATTGAAAAGGTGGGTCTACCAGAGAGAAGAACAAAATTATGGACTTTGCAGCAACTTGGATGCAGTTGGAGATCATCATGCTAAGTGAATTATCACAGGAACAAAGAATTGAATACTGCACCCTGAACACTATTCTCATTAACACCAGGGTGGGGTCAGCAATCACTGGGCACTGCTAAGGGCGTGAGGGAGGTGGGTAAGGGACACGACAACACAAAGGACACCTGGCCCGCTACCAGGGGAGTGAAGCCCAAACTTCACTAGCCTGTAGCCTACTTGGGTGATAAATCCTCACTTGTATCCCACAAATCTATAATTTATGAATAATGTATTTTTTTAAAAGAGGCGGGGCTACATTATTCCTTGGTATGTGGTGAGAAAATTCCAGTCCCCTATCTCAACCTCCACATTTTTTTCCACTTA
>NW_007009381.1:0-742 GCF_000164805.1 Carlito syrichta | reverse complement strand
CAAGTAGCTGTAACTACAGGCATGCGCTACCACACCTGGCTAATTTTATGATTTATTGTAGAGATGAGGTCTCATCAAGTTGCCCAGGTGGGTCTTGAACCCACAGGCTCAGGCAATTCACTCACCTTAGCCTCCCAAGGCGTAGGATTACAGGCTGAGCCACCAAGCCCAGCCGCAGAATTAGCTTTAAAAAAAAAACTGGTTAACACTGGCTTTTAAATCTTTCAAGTTTAGCTAAATGCTGACAAGAAAGGTCCTCAACTACACTATATTAATATTGTTGCAAAGGCCATGTTAAAATTGAAGTCACAGGAGGGGAGAGAAATCTAAAGACACAGAATTTATAAACAAAGATAGTAGCTAGATTTAAAAAAAAAATACCTACATGAAGCAGCACTCCAAATGATAGCATACTTCTCTTCAGAAACCATGGAAGTCAGACGACAATAGAAAGACATCTTTAAAAGGCAGAAAGGAAAAAACTAATGACCCAGAAGTCTATGTTCAGCTGAGCTGTCATTCACAAATGAAGGAAAAAATAGAAACTTTTTAGATGGACTAAAAAATGAAAGAATTCACTGCCATTAGGCCTGTACCACAAAAAATACTGAAGAAAATTCTTCATATTGAAAGGAAATGATACCAGATGGCAACTCAGTGCTACAACAAAAGAACTGCAGAACACTCATTCTTTTTAAGTTCAAGGGAATTTTCAACCACATGTGATACCACTAACATGTTT
>NW_007009380.1:0-1068 GCF_000164805.1 Carlito syrichta | reverse complement strand
GAATGAGGCTCCCAAAATGAGCACTTCGTGTGTAGATGTTCCTTACTGTTATTTTCATTCTTGTTATTTCAAAAACAAAGTCAAAGAAAGCAAAACTAAAATAGCAAATAAAACAGTCTTAAAATACCCAACAAATGGAAATATAATATTCAAAAGATAAAATGGCAATAACAAATTAGTTCAACTAAAACCAGTGTGTTCAACCAGAATCCATCATAGGCCAAGGGGTGGTCAACAACTGAACGTTCCCTGCTCTGTGGGATGGACCACATGAGACCTGAGCTCTTGCAGGATGCCCTGAGACTTGATTGGAGGACAAGATCAAAGTCAAGGTCCGTGCTGAGTTTTGGCTTCTTAAACACAGAATGTCATGTACAGTAAGCAAACTGGACTCCCTAATTCTTTTCCAAACTTGTTGCTGACAAACTACACCTTTCCCCTTCTTATACCAACAAGGTTTTTCTATTTTTAATCCAAGGGCAGACTGTATTTTTGTCCTTAACATATTATTTGGTTCATTATTTCAGCCCAAGGATATCCAGAACATATGATAAAGTGCTCTTCCTTTGCCTCCACATTTCTGGCAATTTACAGATGCCACCTTCTATATCCTCCTCCAGATTCCTGGAAAAAATAAACAGGACACAACTTTCAAAATTACAGTTGTAAAGGAACACATACATTTGTAATCATAGGAAAACATCCGCCTTTATTTTTACTGTTTTTAGAGAAAGGAAAACATGCCCAGCCTGTTTCTCTGCTTTTGCAGAGTGGAGACTCTCTCTGGAACCCACAAGAGAAGCTCCTCTGGCACTGTGGGAGGGGAGGTGGGATGGTGAAAGGGCCCTGGGGGGTATTCCTTGGGCTTTCTGGGTTGTCTGCAATGACTGTGAAGGCCAGATGTATCTGAATAAGACACAAGAGGAACTGGCAATGTCCCCACAGGGAAATTTCCTCCTGTCACTGCCCCTTGTTGGTGCTATTGTTGTTTTCTTCTTATCTACACAGTAAAAGGAAAAAATATTTTCTTTTGCAACGTCACAGCAAAAAAACCTACCACGGCATCCA
>NW_007009379.1:0-739 GCF_000164805.1 Carlito syrichta | reverse complement strand
TAAAAAAATCAGCCGGGCGTGGTAGCGCATGCCTGTAATTCTGGCTACTCGGAAGGCAGAGGCGGAAGGATTGCCGGAGCCCAGCAAGTCGAGGCTGCAGTGGCCGGAAGCAGCCACTGCATTCCAGTCTGGGTGACAGAGTGAGACTCCAACTCAAAAATACAAAAAACAAAAAAATAAACAAAGTAATCACAATAATTCAATTAGTTACTATATAAAATAAAAATTTATATCATAATTTTTAAATTTTATAATTCAAAATAAATAGTTGTTTTCAAGTTTTTAGTGTTTTCTGAAGATTATAAAGAACTTTTGCAACTAATTATTAATTTTTGGATTACCTTGTGATTTTCCATCGTGGAAATAAGAATTTCTCTTTTCTCTCTCCTTCACAATATTTACGTACATAATTTGTAGACACATGTGCCTGGACAAACACTCAGATTTCTCTTTCTTTCATTTGTGCAGCATGCTTTCTCTAATTTTTTTCAAGGTTTAATTTGAATCCATCAGTATTCTTTGGTTATTATTGACTATTATGATTACTAAAAGCCTGCAATGGTTTTCTTTAGCTGTGTTCTCAGACCTCAGCATGCATTACAGTCACCTGGAGAGCTTGCTAAAATACAGTTTACATGGACACACTTCCAGAGTTTGTGATTCAGTAGGTGATGCTCGGATCTCACTGGGTGTTGCTATCCAACACCTGAATGTTGGAGGGACACATACATTCAAACAG
>NW_007009378.1:0-778 GCF_000164805.1 Carlito syrichta | reverse complement strand
CCTGAAAATCTACAGATCATCATGCTGACGACTAAAGAAGCATCACAGATTAGAGGCATGAATGTTGGTAACAGCAATCCTCATATACAGGAAACTATATGGCCTCTTGGTAATAAAAGAGAAGAAATCTGTTTTCCACAGTTCCTCTATCAAAAAATATACATGACTTCTTTCTAAGGGCTAAACAAGAATCAGGGTTTCGAAACAGGAATCAAGGGAAAGAGAGTCCTTAGCTACATGACACTGCATGAACTCCAACGAAGTACGAATAAAGAATCATTGTTGTACGTGCCCTCAATCCAAAGAAATCCCAGGTTTTCTGCTATGGGACAAACAATAAACAGAACTTCGAGCTCCCCAAAGGTTTCTTTGCAATTTAGCATTCGGATATTATGAATCGGTCATGTCAGGACTCCAGCAACATTCCGGTACTCTTAAAAGTTGTAAATGTTATTGGTCTCTCCAAGTCCGTTAGGTTCCTCAGAACAACTAAGGCCAGATTCCAGGACAAAAAGAATCTTCTTGCCATATTTGGATGTGACTCAGGTCTTAAAGTGAACCCTGTAATCCTTCCCCTTTCGTGTCTCTCTTTATTTTGAGAAGGTACAAGGGTTTTGCAATTTCCAATGTTTACTACATACTTTTAATGGTAACCATAAATCATGGAATCCACGAACCTAGGAAACTTCTGGACATCTGTGTTTTGATATACTTAATTTGGAATCGAAATCGACAGGATAATCAGGCCATCTTAATGAGAATTAAAAGGATATCCTGT
>NW_007009377.1:0-813 GCF_000164805.1 Carlito syrichta | reverse complement strand
AAGGTAATAATGTTTTTCTACAAGTTGTGAAATTCACATCAAGTGACATGAAATTGGTTGTAAAAAACATCACAAAAGTTGGTTGGCTGATCATTATCATTAATAAGTTTGATTAGGCAACCTCACAACTACAATTTGTATTGCTTTAGTTTTTTTTTTTCTCCAGAGGTGGGTCTCACTGTGTTGCCCAGGCTGGTCTCAAAGTCCTGGCATCAAACTATTTTCCCACCTTGGCCTCCCAAAATGCTGAGATTACAGGCATGGGCCATTGTGCCCAGCCCAGACTTTTTTGTTTTTTTTTAAATAAAGGTTGTTTTTGTTTTATTTTGTTTTTAAGCAGTTATGAAGTCTCATTCTGTTGTCCAGGTTGATCTCAAACTCTTGGCCTCAAGCAGTCCTCTAGCCTCAGCCTCCCGGAATTGCAGGTGTGAGCCACAGTGCCTGACCTGTTGTAGACTTTCAGGGGCTATGGCTGAAGTCTGGAGACAGGGCCAGGTATCGCTTGGGCAAGTTGGAGCTCTTGAGTCACTTCTGAGTAACCAGCCACCCCAACAGCATTCAGCAGATGTCTGGAGTTTCAACCTTCCACTGGTGTCTTTCCATAGGTGCCTGCTATTGTCTGCAGGTCTTGGAGCCCTGACTTGTTTGAACCTCACAGAATCCCGTCGAGTCCTGAAGCATCTGGGGCCATGGGTTTGTCTGGCTGCTGCCATGCTCACTGCCTCTGCCCAGGTGCTGACACAGCCACACAAGGGTTGCTTTGCCCCAGTGTTTTGCATTGTGCACAGTGCTGTGTGCTGGTGAAGGAGATGG
>NW_007009376.1:0-850 GCF_000164805.1 Carlito syrichta | reverse complement strand
TTCAGAAAATAAATAAATGAGAAAATTGATGCAATAATTCAGGATTTCAGATCATTCCACTGAGGAGAAAGAGGAACTGTAGGCTGGTTTGAGGCTGGACTTTTGGGGGTTTCACGGATTGGGATGTTTTGCTTCCTGACAGTGATTAATGGCAACAGTTGACTCCATACTTCCTGAACTCAGGAGATAGTCTCCTGGGAGGTCCGGCGTCCCCTGCAATGCACAGCATTCCAGGTAGGGCTTGCAGGGAGACCATCTATCTGCAGCCAGGCAGGAGGAAAGAGATAATAGTGACACTGAAAAATTAAAAATGGTATTTATCACCGCTCCTGTGTCACCAACCTGTTATTTTATTGTTTTCAGAATAATGGGATTTATTAAGGCCATTTATCTTCAAGTTTCATGGAAAATTGTGTATTTGAATGATGAAGAGCGTGCCCAGATATCCGGCAAGCATGAGTGCCTGAAAATGAGTTCCAGAACTCACCAAGGAAAGCTGTCTTTCAAAACTTTAAAATTCTGCCCTTTAAAGAGAATGCAGAACATGCCTGTGATGTTGCAGCCATGCTGAAGTAGAAAATAAAACAACTCAATTTAGGAAAATGTGAAAACTACATGATGTTGGTGAAACCCCAGTCACAAGATAAAATGAAAACAGCTGTGGACACAAAAAACCCTGAGAACAAGGAGAGACCATTGATCTCAGGAGTGAAGAGAGGCATTCCGAGCCACATCAACCCATGCATGGGCATTTGGGAAACGTCCAGATCTACATGATGAGCCCCAGTCCCAGAGTGGTTGTTGGTCGCTTGAGAGGCATGGATCACAGGAGCATGTGAGAGCCCTGGTT
>NW_007009375.1:0-1188 GCF_000164805.1 Carlito syrichta | reverse complement strand
CAGTTGGCTAGCCAGTTGGATAGCTAGGTACCAAGGTAGTTAAATCAGCTGGTTAGCCCAGCTCACTAGCTACGGAAGTCAGCTAGTTAATTCATCTGGCTTTCCAGCTGGCTAGGTAGGTAGCTAGCTAGTTAAGTCAGCTGGCTAGTCCTCTGACTAGCTGGTTAAGTCAGCTAGTTAATTCAGCTGGTCAGCCAACTGGTTAGCTAGTGAAATCAGATAGATAAGTCAGCTGGCTTGCTAGTTGAGTCATTTAGTTAAGTCAGTTGGCTCGCCTGCTGCCTATCTGGGTAGCCAACTACTTAAGTAAGCTGACTAGCCAATAGGCTAGCTAGTTAAGTGACCTAGTTAGGTCAACTCGCTAGCCAGCTGGTTAGATGGTAGCTAGGTAGTTAATTCAGCAGGTAAGCCAGCAGTATATGTCAGTAGCTAACTAGTTATGTCAGCTGGCTAGCCACCTGGCTAGCTAGAGTTTTCAGCTATTTCAGTCAACTGGCTAGCCAACTGGCTAACTAGTTATATTATCTAGTTGAGTCAGCTGGCTAGCCAGCAGGCTACCTGGACAAGTGTGCTAGTTAATTCAAGTGGCAAGCCAACTGGCTAGCTAGGTAGCTACATAGTTAAGCTGGTTAAGTTAGCTAGCTAAGTCAGCTGGCTAGCCACCTGGATTGGTAGATACCTAGCTAATTTTGTCAGCTGGCTAGCTGGCAGGCTAGCTAGTTATGTCAGTGAGTTAAGTGAGCCAGATAGTCAGCTTGCTAGCTAGGTGGCTAGCTAGTTAAGCCAGCTGGCTATCGAGATGGCTATCTAATTAAGTCAGCTAATTAAGTCAGCTGCTTAGGCAGCTAGCTAGCTAGGTGGCTGGCATGTTAAGACAGCTGTCATGTTAAGATGGCTAGTTAGCAGGTTGGTCAAGTAGGTGGCCAGATAATTAAGCCCGTTCGCTAGACAGTGAACACCAGTGTGGCTGGCTAGTTAAGCCAGCTTTCTATCCCACTGTCCAGCCTGACGGCTAGCTATTTAAACTGGCTGGGTAGCCACCTGGATAGTCCACTAGCTAGGTAGCCAGTTGCCTAGCCATCTAGTCTGCCAGGTAACTAGCTAGTTAAGCCAACTGGCTAGCAGTCAAGCAAACCAGGTAGTTAGCTAGTTAAGTCAGTTGGCTAGCGAGCTAAATAGTCAACTAGC
>NW_007009374.1:0-723 GCF_000164805.1 Carlito syrichta | reverse complement strand
TACCCAGGCTAGTCTCTAACCCAGGCCTCTCACCTCAGTTTTCCAAAGTGCTGGGATAACGGGTGTGAGCCACCACACATGGTTAATTATGCTATATTTTCTTGACTAAGATTAATTATTCAACATGAAGCTACATTAAAAGATTGAGAGGAAGAGCAGCAAGAATGGGCCAGGGACAGGAGAATGACATGGTGAGCCAGGCACTGGATAGACACCAGCCTTGGACCTTGTGATATTGGTGACTGCATGATGAGAGATCAACTGGCATTTGATGTCTGATCTATGACGTTCTAAGTTTCTTGAGGGCACTTTTAAACACTGTTACCAGGCATTTGAGACCATTTGAGACCGCATCCAGCTGCGTATTTATAACATGATCTAAAGAGAAACCACTTCACCTTTTCAGGCCATGGTAGCTCTTCCACCACTGAAATGATACTAATATGATACATATGATACTACTAATATGATACTAATACTAATATGATACTAAATGATACTCACTTGTTATAAAGATTAAGTAAGAGAGTAAATCCAAAGCTACCTGTGCAGTTGCTATAAGATGTGGATTTCACACATCTGTAACAGTTGACCTTCCAAAAATTAATTTCCCCTTCCCCTTCAATGGGAGGGAATCAGATTTGCTGTCGTTTAATGAGAACTTCCTTGATGCAGGTCCTTAAGGTAGTTCTCCTCCTGTCTCCATTTCTAAGATGACAAAGA
>NW_007009373.1:0-1068 GCF_000164805.1 Carlito syrichta | reverse complement strand
TCAGGCACCCTTGTGATAAGAGGTGTCTCCCTCATCCCCAGACAGATATTTATTACCATTAATCCCATCCGCTCCCATAATTTCCCACCACTGTCAGTCATTTTCTTATGGTAATACGTTGGATGATCAAGGTCCACTATATGAGTGAGAACATGTGATACTCAGATCTTTGTTTCTGTGAGAGATTACTCAGTATTATAGACTCTAGTTCCATCCAGGTTGCTGCGAAATTCATGATTTTGTTCTTTTTTATGGCTGTGTTGTATTCCATTCTGTTATATGTACCACATTTTTTAATCCAGTCCTCTTTTGATGGTCAGCATGGTTTCTTCCAGGTTCTTGTTATTGTGAAAAATGCTGTGATAAACATACGTGTGCAGGTATCTTTTTGATAGAGTGATTTGAATTCTTCAGGGTATATTCCCAGTAGGGGGATTGTGGGGTCATATGGGAGGTTGATATTTAGAGCTTTTAGGAATCGCCACACTGCTTTCCACAGAGGTTGCACTAGTTTACACTCCCACCAACAGAGTAGAAGAGTTCCCTTTTCGCCACACCCTCTCCAGCAACTTATTTTTTGAGTTATTGATAATTGCCATTCTGACTGGAGTTAGGTGGTATCTCAGTGTGGTTTTTTGTTTTTTTTTTTTAATAATTAATCAGTATTTTTATTATAGTTTTGTGGGGTACAGTTAAGGGTTAGGTGTACAATTACGTTTCATTCAGACACCCTGTTGATAAGAGGTGTTTTCCCAGCCCCAGACAGATATTTGCTACTGTTAATTCCCTCCCCCTTCCCCCCATAGTTTCCCAGTACCGTCAGTCATTTTGTTATAGTATTACATTGGATGTTCAAGGTCCATTATATGAGTGAGAACATGTGATATTCTGATCTTTGTTTCTGTGTGAGGTCACTCAGTATTATAGACTCTAGTTCCATCCAGGTTGCTGCAAAATTCATGATTTTGTTCTTTTTTATGGCTGCGTAATATTCCATCGTGTATATGTACCACATTTTTTTAATCCAGTCCTCTTTTGATGGGCAGCATGGTTGTTTCCAGGTTCTTG
>NW_007009372.1:0-749 GCF_000164805.1 Carlito syrichta | reverse complement strand
GAGCCCGGGAGTTCAAATCCAGCCTGGGCAACTTAACAAGTCTCCATCTCTAAAACACTCATACACACACATTGCATAGAAGAAACCTCGATGAGAGGAAATGCAAAGTAGTGGCTTAGAATTCTGACTTATTTAGCCTCTTCAACCAGGAACAGTACAGGAAAGGAAAGGACTTTTGACAAGGAAAAGGACTTTGAGTTTCTGTGAGCAACAACTTGGGGGGAAGGCAAAGAAATGGCAGATAAATGTGAGTCAGCAAAGCATGTGAATATAGATCTTCTGAGGCCATCGCAACGCTCAGGAGGGTCCAAAAGTGTCTTCAGTGGTGAACCTTTGTTCTTTCTTCTGGTAGAGAGAAGAGGGCAGGATACCTTCTGTCTTTGTAAATATATGTTCTGCTTTGAGGCAAAGAGAGGGCAGAGAGCTCTCCTGTGTCTACTTCTTAATGGTCTTCAACTTAATCATCCTTCCTATTTTGGAGAGGCATAACGCAGTCTCCCACATGAGTAACACCTGCCTTGAGGGGCTTTAGTGGGCATGAACTGATGGTATGTATATAACATGCTCAGGCAGTCGAATATGCAGTAAGTGCTCAGAAATGTCCGCTATTATTATGAAATCAAATATACTGGCTGTACTTCTATTCTGAGAGCTTTAGAATGGATTCAAAATGTGATAGGGGCAAAGTTTGCCAGTTGAGAAGAGACAAATTTTAAAAGTTCAGAAGGCATCGTATGCCCACAACTTTC
>NW_007009371.1:0-744 GCF_000164805.1 Carlito syrichta | reverse complement strand
AAAGTTCCAAAAGGCAGGCTGTAAATGACGAGAGTTGCAATGGGTCCCTACAGAAGTATTCAGCCAGTAATGGAACTGGTGTCTCAGAGGGGCGGGCGCTCAGAGCCTCCCTGTGTGACTGCGGTGCCGGGTGCGGGCCGGGGAGAGAGCTGGAGGGAGCAGGGACCCAAAAATTTCCCTGCACGATGCAAATACCTGGCATAGGAAATGAGGCAAAATTTGTTGATAGGTGGGCAGGGCAATGGAAAGTCTCTGCCTGGAGAATGGCAAGGCAGTTTAAGCAGATCTGTTTTTCTCCGCTTGTCTGGGTCCTCTGGCTTGGGGTCTCACGCTGAGTGCCTCAGCCAGGGTGGACCCGGAGTTCCAGAGCTCCAAAGTTCCAAAGGGCAGGCTCTAGACAGCGAGAGTGGCGCTGGGACCCAACAGAGGACTTCAGCCAGAAATGGAACCAGCGTCTCTGAGGGGCGGGTGCCCAGAGCCTCCCTGTGTGACCGGCGGCTTGGTGCCGGGTGCCCGGGCTGGAGACAATGCAGCCGGGGAGGGATCTGGAGGGGGCTGGGACCGGAGACTTCCACACACGAGTAAAACGGCAGCAGTGGGGGGAGGGGCGCAATATCTGTCCTTGCGTGGGACTGAAGTTCCCGGGCCTGCCCCCAGCACGGTTGGTGGTGGGCTGGGGGATGGGGGTAGCGAAGTGATAGCCTTTTTGGGAACTCATGTTCAGAGAATCTCACCAGTCACCTA
>NW_007009369.1:0-755 GCF_000164805.1 Carlito syrichta | reverse complement strand
AAGCCCTTTCTTTGTGTCTTTATTACTGCCTCCTTGATCTACATATTGATTTTAAGTGTTGTTTGTTGCTCACTTTACTGTATTTCTTTTCTGTATAAAAGGTCATCCAAATTGTGCATTGATGTTTCAAAATTAGGAAACATGATAGACGAAAGGATTGACGAGGTAATATGGAATCTCTGTTCATAAATTAAAAGGTATTTTGGGATGTATCACAAGATTTTAGGGTAAAAGGCTTGTGCATTTTGTGAGCCTTTTGGAACTAATGACCACTCTTCCTTAGAGAGAGAGAGAGAGAGAGAGACAGTGTGTGTGTGTGTGTGTGTATGTGTGTGTGTGTGTATGTGTGTGTATGTGTATGTGTGTGTGTGTGTGTGTGTGTGTGTGCGCGTGTGCACGCACGTGTGTGAATTTGTACTGTGGCAAGGATGTGAGGGCAAAGGATTGCCAACAATCCTAGATATAACTCACAGGAGACACAAGATTATGACTATTACTGTTATGCTTTTCTTTCTTAGTTTCTCTCAAAGAAACATATTTTTTCTATGAAAAGCAATTGCTTCCAATTCTAAACCACATGGCTCCCCTCTAAAGGATTTGTCAAAATGGCCGAAGAATTGGGGATGGGTATTGCAGCTAAAAAGAAATTCAGAGCCTTTCACCATTGAACAGAATTGTAAAAGACCTGAATTTGGTTGAGTTTCCATAAGACTACCAGGACTCTGAAGATACTAATTATTGTTTGTTTTTCTATA
>NW_007009368.1:0-748 GCF_000164805.1 Carlito syrichta | reverse complement strand
CACAATTCGAGCCATCTTCTCGGCCTGGACTTCCCGAAGTGCTCGATCACAGGCTCTCTATTTGGTGGACATCCTGGTCTTCCTGCCTGGTCTTGAAATCTGGGCTAGAGGTGATCTTCCCTCTGAGGTCTGCCCTCACCCAAAGTTTCTGGGTTTTGCTTTGGGTCAAGGTGAGGACTTTCTATGTTGTCCTTCCTGGTCTCAGTTCCCAGACTCCAGTTATCTTCCCATCTTGGCCTCCTCGGGTGCTGAGGAGACAGGCGTGAGTTGCCCAGCCGGCCCCTTCTGACGGCTTGAGAGTCACACCCTATGTTTCTCCGAGGCGGCCCATGGAAGGCGAGGGGGAAGGACTGAGGGCAGAAGATTTGCAGATGAATTGATTTCTTTGTTGACTTAGATTTTCTTTCTTTCTTTCTTTCTTTCTTTCTTTCTTTCTTTCTTTCTTTCTTTCTTTCTTTCTTTTCCTATCTCTCCTTTGTGTCCTCACTAGGTAGCCCTGGCTGCTCTCAAACTGCCCAACTTGGGCCTTCCTCTTGGCCTTGGCCTCTCAAACTGCTGCAATCATAGGCTTTCCATTTGGTCAACATCCTGGTCTTCTTGCCTAGTCTTGAACTCTGGGCCTGAGGCTATGATCCTGCCAAGGCCTGCTCTCACCAAATGTTTTCTGGATTTGTATTGGGGTCAAGGTGGGGCTTGCTATGGTGTCCAACCTGATCTCAGCTCCCAGGCTCCAGCCATCTTCCCCTCT
>NW_007009367.1:0-812 GCF_000164805.1 Carlito syrichta | reverse complement strand
ACTGCACTTCAGCCTGGGCGACAGAGTGAGACTCCAACTCAAAAAAAAATGGGGGGCTGCACTTGTAGTTTGGTTAGAGCTGAGTGATGAAATATGCTACAGGTATGTAGTCAAAGGTTTTTTAAGAGTATATTTAGAAAATTTTCAAACTTCAAGTGAAAACTTTAAA
Source organism: Carlito syrichta (assembly GCF_000164805.1). Classification (NCBI taxonomy): domain Eukaryota; kingdom Metazoa; phylum Chordata; class Mammalia; order Primates; family Tarsiidae; genus Carlito; species Carlito syrichta. Next base: position 643 of record NW_007009367.1, on the reverse strand, counting down.
ATAGTACTGTAGTTAAAACCTGATGGTGTTGACAATTTATAATCAGGGTTTATAACCCCAGGTAAAAATGGAAGAAAAGGAAATGGATATAGTAAGTGGGTAAGTGGATATGGGGTAAAGAAAATGAATACGGGAACCAAAGGCAGGACCAAACTTTACCTGTACGATGACCACTTGTATACCTAATCCTGAATTATACCCCACATCTTTAAAATAAAACAGATTTTTTAAAAGATAGAAAATTCTACTGGCAAAAGATTTTTTTTAAAAAAGAAAATGAATACATGGTCAATTTCTGATTTTAAAAAAAGACTCAAAAGTTACTCTTTTACTCTTGACTTCGATAGTTAAATATAAGGTCAAGTAGGTAATTTTCTTTTTTAAATATTTAAATTGTTTATTATTAAATACAGGCTATCTATCTTCTAAACCTTATAGAAAATGGAGGAAAACTAAACATGAAATACCAGAGTTTTCCTAACCTGGAAGTACAAATGAATTAAATCAACTTTTTTTTTTTCAAATTGTGTTTAATTGGGTGCTTGGTGTTTCCTAGACCACAGTTAGAGTAGGCGGTATGTGGAAGGAGGGGATGACTGGATGGAACTACTATTTGGTCTTCTTCTTTCTGAAGAAGCAGAAC
>NW_007009366.1:0-504 GCF_000164805.1 Carlito syrichta | reverse complement strand
TATATAAAGTACTGAAAAGCTTATCGGAAAGCACTGCATATATGGGCAAGTTTTTTTCAAACCATTATGTTTCACTGGAAAATGAATCAGAGAACATGCTGGCCTCTTTACAAAGGGAAATCTATGGATCTTTCTCTTGGGCTAATCCATTTCTACAGAACATACTTCCAATCAACCTGCCTAATGTTGAACCCGGGACTCTAATGAGAGAGATATAGAGACCACAAAGAGCCAGCTCCGATGCAAACACACGAGGGTCTTATTCAGGCTCGAGGGTCTTATTCAGGCTCGAGGGTCTTATTCAGGCTCGAGTCTGGGCTCACGCCCGAAGCAGCAGCTTCAGGGACCAGAGCCCCGATTCACAATGGCAAGCAGTTTTTATGCACAATTACAGAGGGAGGGGAAAGAACTCCAAACTTGATTTTACATGATTGGGTATTTCTCCTAATGGGTACGGGAATACCTGGTATTGGTTGGTGCTGCCCGTGATTGACAGAAACCCAG
>NW_007009365.1:1865-3712 GCF_000164805.1 Carlito syrichta | reverse complement strand
TTCCTAGGACGACAGGCTGAGCCACCGAGCCCAGCAAGAAAGTTTTTAAGGAAGACCTCAAACAATTTCCAGATTTTAAGAGACAGAGGTATGCAATAAGGGTTACAACTAATTCTTGTTTATATACTTGAGATACTTTTAAGGATATTCTCTTTAAGTTAATATATAAGTTTGATTTCATTATTAAGCACGATGTTTTAACATACGAAATAATAAAAGATGAAAGAAAACACAAGAAGTACGAAGTGGCTACCTTGATAGCTTGGTCAAAGTTGAGAACTTTTCGATTAACTTGGTTTCCAATCATGCTAGCATTCATCTTGGGAGCCATCATTTCAATAGCAGACATAACTTCAAAAAGACCAAATCTAGAAATAAAAATATTAAGTCCACAAATTGTTTTGCAACAGTCAGCTTACTTAGATTTCCACAATGGTATAAAAATTATTACAGAGATAATAATAATTTATTGTAGAGATGCGGTCTCGCCAAGTTGCCCAGGCAGGTCTCGAACCCACGGGCGCAGGCAATTCACTCACCTTGGCCTCCCAAAGCGTGGGATTACAGGCTGAGCCACCGAGCCCGGGCTACAGTACATTTAGTAACTGCAGTATTCTATGCATTTAGTCTCCCCAACTTGTTAACAGTTCTGTTTCAATTAATCATTTGTCGACATAAAGATCTGTCATGTACTTGCACTCAAACTATTTTACATGCACTGTAAGGAAAAATTTAAAAGATGTTTTTAATGCATACTTCAAAGAGGCTACAGATAAGAAATTATTGGGGAAAAAAGAGAACAAGTGACCTATAATAGATTTCACTATGCCTTCCTTAAATAATTTCCTCTAACATTCAGAAAGTCATATTCTGAATAATTATTATTAAATGTAACTTTTACTTTTTTTTTCTTTTTCTTTATATCTTAAAACTACAATTATCTACCACGTTACCATCTACAATGCCCCAAGTTTTGGAATTCACACAATGAAAAACAAACCAGAAATTCTGATAGTCTGGTATTTGTGTTTAATTCACCACAAAAGAAGATAGCTGTAATACACTGGGGAACTGATTAGTAAGAATATCATTAACTGAGATATGCCTCAAAAAATGGGAGAGAAAAAGGAAAGCCTAAAAGAAGCTTGACGAGCCAGCAAGCTACAGACTTCATTTTTTGCTTAGTTTAAGCATTACATTACCAGGAAAACAAAAGCATTAACCATATCACACTAAATCATTTCCCTGGAATAACAAGCAGCAGTAAGCCGGGCTCGGTGGCTCGGTCTGTAATCCCGCGCCTTTGGGAGGCTGAGGTGAGTGGATTGCCTGAGCCCGTGGGTTCGAGACCCGCCTGGGCAGCAAGACCTCATCTCTACAATAAATCAAAAAAATCAGCTGGGTGTGGTAGCGCATGCCTGTAATTCTGGGTAGTGGAATAGCTGAGGCGGAAGAATCGCCGGAGCCCAGCAGGTCGAGGCTGCGGTGGCCGGGAGTGGTCACTGCACTCCAGTCTGGGCGACCGGGTGAGATTCCAACTCAAAAAAACCACAAAAACAAAAAAAAAGCAAGCCGGGCTCGGTGGCTCAGCCTGTAATCCCGCGCCTTTGGGAGGCTGAGGTGAGTGGATTGCCTGAGTCCGCGGGTTCGAAACCCGTGTGGGCAGCGAGACCTCATCTCTACAATAAATCAAAAACTCAGCCGGGTGTGGTAACGCATGCCTGTAATTCCGGCCACTTGGAAGGCTGAGGCGGAGGATCGCCAGAGCCCAGCAGGTCGAGGCTGTGGTGGCCAGGAGCGGACACTGCATTCCAGTCTGGGCGACAGAGTGAGACTCCAACTCAAAA
>NW_007009365.1:0-613 GCF_000164805.1 Carlito syrichta | reverse complement strand
GAAAAAAAAAAAAATGCAGGGACATTTAAGTTCTAAAGTTAAAACAAGTAAACAAACACGAAACTACATTTGAATAATTTACAAAGCTAAAAACAGTTGTAACTGCAACTACACAGGTATTTTAAATTTATATACAATAAACTTCAATCAGTTACTATCAAAGTATATAACTGATACAAATAATTAAAAAGGCAAAAATTCCAAAGAAAAATTACAATTCACAAAGAGAATATACAGACCATTATACAAACAAAGAGAAAAACTGCTCATTCAGATGTAATCAGATAATGCAAAACAAAACAATGTGGTTTCTTTGACCATCACATAGACAAAATTTTTAAAACTATACATCTTGTGCATTCTCATACACTGTTAGTAGGAGTATGAATATAGAAGTTAAAAAAAAAAACCAACTTGAGGCCGGGCTCAGTGGCTCAGCCTATAATCCCAGCACTTTGGGAGGCCCAGGCGAGTGGATTGCCTGAGCCCACGGCCCCGAGACCAGCCTAGGCAACTTGGCAAGACCTCATCTCTACAATAAATCACAAATTAGCTGGGTGTGGTAGCCCCCACCGGTAGTTCCCGCTACTTGGAAGGCTAAGGTAGAAGGATC
>NW_007009364.1:0-741 GCF_000164805.1 Carlito syrichta | reverse complement strand
GCACTCTCCCCAAATCATTTTATGAAGCCAACATCACATTAATACGCAAGCCAGGTAAAGATCCAACAAAGAAAGAGAACTGCAGGCCAATATCTTTGATGAACATAGATGCTAAAATTCTCAACAAAATCCTAGCAAACCGGATTCAGCAATACATCTCAAAAATCATCCACCATGACCAAGTAGGCTTCATTCCTGGCATGCAAGGCTGGTTTAACATTCGTAAAACCATAAATGTAATTAAATACATCAACAGATGTCAAAACAAAAACCACATGATTATATCATTAGATGCAGAAAAAGCTTTTGATAAAATCCAGCACCCCTTCTTGATAAAAACCCTTGAACATCTAGGCATATGGGGAACATACCTCAAAATAGTAAAAGCCATCTATGAGAAACCCACAGCCAGCATACTCCTAAATGGACAAAAATTGGAACCAATTCCCCTGAAAACTGGAACTAGACAAGGATGCCCACTCTCTCCCCTCCTGTTCAACATAGTATTGGAAGTCCTGGCTAGAGCAATCAGAGAAGAGGAGGCAATCAGAGGTATTCAAATAGGAAAAGAGGCAGTCAAGTTATCTCTCTATGCAGATGATATGATGGTGTACCTCGAAAACCCAAGAGAATCTGTCAAAGGCCTCCTTACATTGATAAAGGCCTTTGGCAAAGTCTCAGGATACAAAATAAATGTACAAAAGACAATCGCATTTCTCTACACCAATAATAAACAAACAG
>NW_007009363.1:0-737 GCF_000164805.1 Carlito syrichta | reverse complement strand
GGCGCTGTCGCTGTGGCCGCGCGGCTACCTCCCCTCGCCCGTCCCGACAGCGACGGTCAGGACCCAGGACCCGGGGGGAGGCGTGTAGAGAGTGTCTGGTGGGTGCGGGCAGTGCCTCCCCGCGCCTTGATGAGTAAGAGCTTAGGCGGACTGCGACGTGGAGCCGAGGACCCAGGAGCAGCAAGGCGGCGGGAACGCCGGGCCCCCGGAAAAAGGAGCAAGGACCACAGCAGCTGTGCGCGCCTCGCACAGCTGGGGCTCAGGGCGGCCTTACTTGGCGCTGCGGCAGCCCGGAGCCGCGAGCAGGCTGCGCGGGGCGTCTGCAGCGCGCTGGTGGGAGCCACCGGAGGATCCTAGCTAGTGGTGGTGCATGGTATAGTGGTGCATGGTAGTAAGAATAGCTGTCTCAAAATCAATTGCCCTGGTTTCGGTTCCCGGCCAACTCAGCAGACCAGGCCTTTGTGGAAGTTCAGAGCCCGCAGCTCTGTCGGAACTTGGCTTGTGGTGGATGCGTGCGTGTCACAGAGCAAAGGAAGAGCGCTGTTTAGAGGATGCTGCAAGCAGGACGAGAATTGTCTGAGCAGGCGGTGGGTAGCATACAAGGAGCGGGGGACGGTGGGCGACTGGTTTTTGTTTTCTGTTGGAGAAGGGTACCAACGCAAAAAAAAGAAAAGAAAAGAAAAGAAAAAAGAGCCGAGTAGTGCAGGCGGACGACTCGTTTTTGTTTTCTATTGGAG
>NW_007009362.1:0-779 GCF_000164805.1 Carlito syrichta | reverse complement strand
GCCCCTGGTCAGCACAACATCGGCCCATGGGCTCTGGCAAACTGTAACCCACAGACCTTCTAAGAAGCCAGAACAACAGGCGCACACCAACACCCCAGTTCATTTGTAATGGATAGTAGAGAAGAGTTCTTTCCCAGTTACCCAGCGTGTCTCAGACCCACAAGCTCTGGCCAGCTGCTGGCCTCAGTCTTCCAAAGTGCTGGGATGACAAGGTTGAGCCCCCGAGACCGGCCTCAATCCTTCATCAAAAACAAAGCAGAAGGTCAGGCATGGCAGCCCACGCCTGGAATCCTAGTGCTCTGGGAGGCCTAATCAGGAGAACAGCTGTAGCCCAGGAGCCCAAGGCCAGCCTGGGCCATGCAGGGATATCTCATTTACACAGCCATCCAAATAGGGGGTCTGGGGTCGTGGTGCCTGTCATCCGGCACACTCCAGAGACTGAGGCGGGAGGGTCACCAGAGCCTGTGATTTCGAGACTGGCGGTAAATGACGGTCATGTTCCCGGGCCCCTACCTGGGCCACAGATCCAGATCCTGTCTCCAAAATCTTCAAATCGTACACAGATTCTCAACTGCGTGTGGTGTGTTCAAAGGGCGACTGGCTTTAGAGACAGAAATAATGGGACTTGGAGGGAAGAGATATCACCAAGTAATGGATGTGTCGCTGTCATTTCTTGGCAGAAGGTCTTCATTGCTGAGTAAGATGGCTGACCTACCTGGGGCACATGTCTCACCTCGGAGAGGAGAGCTTGCATGAACCTGGTCATGGAGCCTCGGAAC
>NW_007009361.1:0-679 GCF_000164805.1 Carlito syrichta | reverse complement strand
AAAAGATAACAATTTCAACCAAGAATAACCTACCCGGCCAAGCTAAGCTTCTTCAGTGAGGGAGAAATAAGATCTTTCCCAGATATCCAATCCCGTAAGAACTTATGCAGCCACAAAACCATCTCTACATGAAACACTTAAGAAAGTACTAAACACAGAAGAAAAGGAAAAAAGAACAACGTTCTTCACAAGAGTACAGGGAAAAGAATAAAATATACATGAACCAACCCCAAAACCAAAAGAAAGACAAAAAAGAAAAAAGAAAAAACCAAGTGGAAGAACAACAACTCAATAAGAACTCCATGATAGGGACAAACTCTCACATTTCAATAATTAGTCTGAATGTGAATGGACTAAATGCACCACTGAAAAGACATACAATGACAAAATGGATAAAATATCACCAAGCAACAATATACTGCCTTCAAGAGACCCATCTCACTAGAAAGGACATACACAGACTCAAAGTAAGAGGATGGGAAACAAATTTTCAGGCAAACGGAACATAAAAGAAAGGAGGAGTCACGATCCTAATTTCAGACAAAATACCATTAAAGCTAACAAAAATTAAAAAAGATACAGAGGGCCACTACATAATGATAAAAGGTTCACTCCATCAACAAGAAATATCTATCCTAAACATATATGCACCCAACATAGGTGCGCCAACATCATAAAG